>NC_137216.1:26768376-27030876 GCF_949987685.1 Ammodytes marinus
GCCTTGAAGAAAATACACAATACGTGACTCAGCTGTATTCAGAGTGAGGGCTATACAGAGATGTGAGTCAGCTCTCTCATTACCGTATCCCCTTTGATATGAAGGCACTTACCGGGATGTATGTTCTTATGTGCAATTTGCTGAAAACAACTAAGCATCATTGTCACTATACTCATTGTCTAGTTGGGATAGCAGCTGAGCTTATAGCGCTGAGCTACACAGTCATACTATGGCTGTGCCGACCTAAGAATTTACATACACAAAGTGAATTGGTCGATTCTTGCCTAGACTAGTCATTGAATTATGTTTTTTTTCCCCCTGATCATTTATCCATATTTTTATTTGAAACATTGGCTTCCATTTTTTTCCATACAAGACAAAGGGGCTAACACAATTATAGTTTGTCTTCATGACTTAATTATTATATATTTTCATTTATATTACAGTAGTCTACCATTCAAGAAAACACTAAGGAGATTGATTAAAAGCTAATTTGAGTTCTTTAATTTTTTCATTAACTGCTATAATAGACTTTTATTTACCACATTAGGCAATGTACAGTATATTGATTAATTGGGAACAACTAACCACCCCCATGTAACCACATGGTACGAATATTCGACTCTGAAAGGATTTGTCTGACTTATTTATGCTTGCAAATAGTGGAAACATTTTACTTCAAGAGAACCCATGCAAGAGACACTCGTGCATGGGTCGCAAATATATAGAAATATAGAACCGGTTTTGAATGATAAAATATATTAGGTTTGGAAATGAATAAAAACAAATCAGGTTTCAAAGGCCCCAGGAAGCCTTTTAGTTCTGAAAAGCAGGACAAAAGCATTTGAGGGTTTAGTTTTTGTGCTTTGAGCTGTTAGAAACTTCTGGGGATCAATCACTAGCTGCAATTTTGATCCTACCTTTAAAGATAAAACTTTAAATCTCCCTCTTTGGATATTGCATAGACGAAGGAGACGAAGCGATATGACCGTTATTGGATTTTCATCTTCTATTTGCTTTTTGTCTCCAAATGTTAAGTATGTGTGTCTAGACTAATATAGCATAATATAAAATACTAATAAAAAACACAACACTTCATCATATTCAGATTCTTAATACAATTGTACTCATGGCCATCAAATCATTCATCTGAATTCACCAAAGCTGTTGTAATTTTGTAAGAAAATAGTATTGATATTAGGTCCCATAATTCATAGTAAAGAAACAGATTGAGTTCATACAGTAATTGTTCTTGCTTTTTACATGTTTGTATTGTTTTCTATCCACTGTACTCTGTGTAAGGGGTAGACAGTGCTGCTGTGTATTTGTGTGAGAAAATTACTCCCAAATAGACTTTTCCTGGATTCAGTGATGTGTGTGTTTTCCGTTGTCATGCTGTTGTTGCTGGCCTGAACATGACATTAACCCTGAGTTCCAAACCCTACACTTCCATGCTATGTAGTATACCAGAACAAAGATTTTGGATGTACAATACATGCATTTCAAATGTAGTTTGACAAAAATACCCGGATACCCTAATACATCCAACTGAATCTTGAAGCAAACCAGCTTGCTTTAGTATTTAGTACAATAAAAAGAAAAGGTATGTGATTTAGGAAGGCATAGGAGTATCACACCTTTGCGTAATATCAGAGAATACTGCAGTACCCAAACTTGCCATGTGGAGGAGCTCTGGTTCCTACGGTTGCCACACGAAGGCACTCATCATAGCACAGACACAGGCAGATGTAGTTTAGTCACATTCCTTGTTTTTTTGGGAGCCACACATGGTCACAAAGTCATTACCTCACACAATCAGACATTTGTCCTCCTGATTGATACGCTAAAAACCTAAAGCACATTAAAGCCTCTTCTCCCTCATCCATCCTTTCCTTATCCTATTGCGTCCTTCTCTGCCTTCTCTTTCTATTCAAAATGTCTTCAAACGTGGCCTTTTCTCTCTACTGGGTATGCTATTAAGTCCCTTTTAATCTTATTATTATTTCAAAACAGCTGAATACATTTTCCTCAATCTCTCAACTCTTTTGTTCTCGGCTTCCCTCTCCTATTCCTCCTCTTGTGGTACAGTTACGCTTGAATGGTAGACTGGTATGTGTGTACGTGTGTGTGTGTGTGTGTGTGTGTGTGTGTGTGGTGTGTGTTAGTGTGTGGGAGGGGTTGGGGGGCAGGAAGGGGCTGTAGCAGCAGTCTGAGGTTAATGTCACACGACTGAAAATCCATGCTGCCTGCTGGGTGGCGGATGACAGCGGCTGCCCACATATCAATGTGAGAAACACATACTACGAGAGGGAGAGAGTGTGAGGAGGCACAGCGGGAATGTGTGTCCGTCAACAGGATAGCCTCACACTTTGAGGGTAAACATTCACCTGTTAAACACCACCACAAACAATAATAGAACATTCTCAAGGACACTAAATAATTATTTTATAAAGGACTTTCAAAATGTTATTTCAACAACAAGTTAAACATACTGCTTCACATCCGATAAGAAACAATCAGTGAGAAGAACATCACAATAAAGGAGAACAATAATCAAACAACAATAAACTATTTTGCTCATGACAAACCAGAATGTTGGACCCCTAGAAAAAGGGCTTAGTCAGATAGCAATCAGCATTGATGCATGCTAAAAAAAATAGCTTATTTTGCTAAAGTAAGTGTAGCAAATATTGTTTTTTTTGTGTTCAATACAGGCAAACACTGACACATGCATTTGCACTGTGGCCCAATAGCAAACCATCAAGCTGACAGTGCTGACCTTCAGTGCTACAAATCCATGTTCTGAATAAACTGTGTGAACCTATGGTCCGTTAGCGCCTGAGCAAATTAACGCGCAAACTGTCAGTTAGTGAGCTTGCTTGCTACAAGGGCTGGTATCCCCGTCAAGCCAAGTACAGAGAAAATAGAAAGAAGCCCAGGGCTTTATCCATTGTAGCTGACTAGCGTAGCATCTTCTAGTGTGTTTGCTTGTCAGCTGCAGTAGTTTGCCAGCTAGAAAACTTACTAGAATCACACTACATAATGTCGGAAATGCCCGGCCAGTGACAGGCCCTGCATAGTTTTTACGGTACAGCTAGTACACTAGTACATACTATTGGGGTGTATAAGAAACGTAACGTGCAATATGGCGGTGCGCCCTGCCCCTATGTAGATATTAAACGCTAACTCATATACATTGTACCTTTAAGAGTTTAATTGAAACTTTGATCATGTGTTCAGATGATGCATTAGTATTGCAATACATTGTAACACAACGTCAAACTGTTGTTCCAGCACAGGAGGTCTGTTTGGTCTCTGGGAGTCTGTAATACTGTACAATAGAGCTGCCATAGTCTGCTGTGTAGCTTGTTCTTAAAGAGTAGACAGGGTTTGTACCCCCACCCCCCCTACACACACACACACACACACACACATTCTTGATCCATTCTCCAGGCCTGCAGCAGATTGCTTTGCACACTACAATGATCAAAACAGTCAGCATTAATATATTGGTGCTAGCTCCGCTCCCAGAGAGAATGTGGCAGAGGAGGTGGTGCAACTAAAAGGAAAAACCTTTTCATCTTTTCAAGCAGGAGGTCGTTGTGGAAGGCTGCAGACAAGTGCTGCAGGTTTTAAATCCTTGTTGACATCCATTTCCTTCTTCCAACACAAGAGCAGAATGGGAGCAGACACAGCGTCCAGCCCAAGAGAGGTGATGCTAAACGATCTCTACAAACGATCCTGTATTTAAACCTTTGCTGCAGCATGAGAGCACATTACTTTAAAAGAAAGTCACACATTGTAAGTGTCCGATTCTGTAGTGTATATATATATATATATATATACATATATCTATGAACAGTATGATCTTCATTTTTCAAAGTGGTGTCTGCAAACTGCATTACATTTGTATTATCAGTTGTGAGAATCCAGTCTGAGGTCAACCTTTTTTTGTGTGATATCAATTTCTCCTTGTTCTTGACTTCAAGGGAGCCCTATTCCACGGAGAACTCAGGATATTTCAGAAGTCCAAACTTGTCAGTAGCTGGGATCCCTTTTACTAAAATGTTTTCAATGGAAATCAATGGGAATTTAAAAAAAATAAGCAGCCTCACAGTCAATACTCAATAGTATGTTCATTTCCATGACTAGGCCACTGAATTACTCGTAACATTACTTTATGTCATCATCTGTCGAGTAAATATACGATACATCTTCGAAGTAAAACACACAGTTGCCATGTCTGTCTGTCACTCAGTCTTTACCCCTCCTGTTCGCAGAATTTACAGAGTGATCATACACTATTCCCTTTACTAACAAGATTCATATTATTTTGTATTGACCTGAGGTGAAACAAATTATGAGAATTAGAGTAAGATAGAAGTAGTTTGGGGCGCTCCGATGGTGTAGTGGATAGAGCGCGTACCATGTTGGCTCAAGCCTCATTGCAATGTTTGCGGGTTCAAAACTGATCCGTGGACTTTTACTGCATGCCACCCCCCCCCCCCCCCCCTCTCTCTCTGTCTCCCGGTGTTACATTTGATTAACACAACACACATTCATATAAGGCCTATTTTGCTTAATTTAATTTTGAGCAAATTGTTGAGGAAGGGGGAAATCTAGGTATTTTGTGTCGGAACTCATTAAGATACATTATGTAAGAAAAGACGCTACAATAATTAGCATAAGAAATGAGTAATTAGCATTTTAACTAAGACAAGAGTGTCAAAATAAGTGCCCTGGCAGTTTGATTGACAGCTCGTCTCTGTAAGATGCAGATTGAGAAAACACAAAATGGGTGTTTACCACGAGAAACTTTAGTTAACATTTTTTTTGCAAATGACTTTGCTGGCATTTAAATAACCTTCTCTGGCTTAGATTGAAATGAAAGGAAGGAATACGTGACCGCATCACAGGTTGCTGGTTATAACTGAACAGTGTTTGTCTTGGAAACAGAGCGTGTTAACAGACAATGAGTTTCCTTGTCAGAAAAACAGAAAAGTATATTGCTGTTCTGCATCATAGAACACTAATGGAGGCGCTAGCAGATAACATTCAGCTACAAGTCTAAATAGAGAATGAGGTTGAACACATTTATTTTACAGATTTCCCAGTCAGACAAAAAAAAAAACAATCCAGCGGCCCAGTGGAATCCGACTCCTCCTCACACCACACAGTATTAAATTGGCTCATTTTGTCTTTGCTCTTGCACGCTTGCCAGGTTTCTGATAACATATTCAATATAACGCTGGCAGCAAATGAATGGGCTCCTGACCTAATAAACAGAACTCAATACTGTTTGCTCAGCCTGTGGGTGTGAAAGCAATTCACTTCATAAATGTTGTTGTGCGTTTAGTTTATGGTGTGTCAATATCTTTAGTCAACCGGAATGAGATTCTATCAACAACCACAATACGTGCTTACATATCTCTTACATTTTACTCAAAAAAATAAAGAAAAAGTCAAATAAATGACAAAATTTTTTTGTGTTGAGGTATTGAACACCATGCCATTGTACAGGAAATATATTTTTTTACTCCATTATATTCATTTGTGTCATTGTGCATGTGAAATAAGTTGTTACTATCAAGAAATGCCTTTGGAACAACACTAAAAATTATTTTCAAATATTAACGTAAGGCGAAGGGCTATACTGTATGGAAGTTTTAATGAGACTATATTATCTGTAAAACTGAAATTTTTTGTAAAACCGCAGAATACAATTGACAGTGTCCCATGATTCACATGTTTTTCACTATCCACAAACATGTTATCCTTGACTTGTAAATATATATATAATTTACTCTGTAAACACGTAGTCATATTTACACATTTTTGGATCGATTTCAACATGTGAAACAGGTTTTGCATATTTGCGGATCGCTTCCTGACAGTTTGTAAGCGACATTTGTGAAATCCTTCTCATTTATTTGCATAACTTAGGGTTATACATACTTGTGGGAATTACAAACTGAATATTGTTGGGTCTACATTTTATTTGTTTGATGATAAAAACTATTATGAAAAAGCGCCAAAGAAAAGTGGCTAATTCCTGATGAGGTCGACAGGACTGAAATGTTGCACTCACAATTAAATATGTGTGTGACATACGGTATATTTCTTATAAAAGACAACAGAAGGCAAAGTTTTTATTTCCAATTATCGTGTCATGTTATTCTGAGCATCAGGGATGGAATAAACGTGTAAAAACATTGACACTGTCAGGAATCAAAGAGCAATTAAAATGAATCTAAAAGTCATTATGTATTCAGTGTGACAAACTTATGATAGCCTAAACATCTGTTTGTTAGAAACTCTGCTTTAAACAAGATTGATCAAATGCATACTAAAATGATTTGACTAAATCAGTTTTGTATTTTTTAACTGAATTGGGTAAAAAGACTTAAATTGGAAGAGGGTAGAGCCTAAAGCAGAAAAAAAGTAGGGCAGACAGTACAGTCAGGTCCGGTAAATGACTGTGATGTAGAAGAATGGTTGTAATTGCGAGCAACAACTAAAATTCACCGCCAACAGTCGTAAAATCACCACCACTTTTGACTTCAGACAGTATGCTCTGTTGAATTTAGTTAGTTTGATGCCTTAAAGGTGCATTAGGTCACAGAATTATGTGGAAAGGTTTCTGACATAATCATTTCTACAGTAAGACTAGAGCTTTAAGCGGGGCTGACATCTGGACTACTGAGTGGCCCGTGGCATTCAAATGTAAATGCCTAATCAAGTCATTGGGGCCAGGTCACGGTAGCATGGTTACAATGCAGACATAAAGCCGGGTTAAGCCACAGTGTGTTTGCACTTTGCTTGGGTGAGAAAAAGGATTTTAAAGGTGAAAGTAAGAGAAATGGGTCGATAGTCAGAAGGACCGGTAGATGTATGACTCCACAGCTATAAAGGTCAAATTATCATTTTACACCAATAGCCTTCCACAAAAATGCTCGCTGGAATTTTGGCACTTTTTTGCTGTTGCTGTTTATTGATTACTATTGATAATGTTCTATATGTGACTAATTATTTTTTTTTCCACATAATTTAGCTATTTATATCAACTATACTGGTATATTTGATGATAAATTGATAAAAAAATATGGCTATTGCATAGTTATCTAAAATATACAGAAGTCATCCTCTCAGAAACTGGAGATATCCATGTTATAAGGTCAAAGACATCCATTAGTTCGCTGCTGTTCCTTTTATTGTATTTACAAGAAATCATTTTCCTAGTACAATACACCTGCTTTCTCCTCTCTGAATGGACTACTTTTAGACTTGTACGTTTGAGTTTCCTTTCAAGGCTAACAGCCCTTGAAGAAAGAAAAAGTCATATAAGGTGAATAAATGTTCCTGGTATTTTTTCTTCTACGGCTGATATTCTGTCAGTCACTTTCACTGTTGCTGCTTCTTACCTGAAATCTAATTTCATGCTGCTCTCACCATGCACCATCCTCTGGTTACGCTACTGATCTAATATCTAAGCCGTTAGATTGATTTACATGGCTACAGCCTCTATTTGAAATGCCTCTGTGTCAATGTAATGACTGAACCTGCATGCTTTTTATATTATTAACGTTTGTAGGTAATTTGTGTATAGACCTGATCACATACCTCTCACGGTAATGCACAAACGAGACAGGCCAACACTAAAGATTAGTGGTTTCCTTAAAGGTTAATTAAAGCTATAGTGTGTAACTTTTTCATATAGATGAATGCCGATTACCTTTAAGCCATCGCCAAATCAGTTGACACAAAGTTGATTAAGCCTATCAGCTCCAAAAAACTCTCTCTGTATTTCTCAGTATGGCAGTGTTTACAAACTGGTGTTGGCCTCCAGACACTGGCGCAGGAGCTTAAGAAGCGCCCAGAAAATATTAAAGTTGTTGATTCTACTGTTAAGAAAAAAACTGGACGTGCGGCAGAAGGTATAAAATCCATGCAAGATCAATGAAGGCTTACCTCATGTAGATGTGCCAACAGTGTTGTTGTAATTACTCATGGGGGCGAAGTGAGATATAGAAGTTACACACTATAGTTTTGAAGAAAATGTCTGACTGAAAAAAAATACTTAGTTTAAACTGCTTAACATCAGTGACTCTGTTTTGTTCTTGTTTTCCTTGGAGACCCACTTAATTGTTGACACAGGTGCACTCCCACACACACTAGGTGTGAATGTTTCTAGATTGTTTACTGCTAACCTTTGTGCATCGGCTTCTAGGGTCAACCATGTTTAATAAAAGTTGTGTTTATGATATATTCATCAAACTTGCAATAGTAAATATATGCATTTCGTCTGACATTAAGATATAATTCTGCCCCAATTACATGTGTACCATCAACATAAGGAGCACATTTTGTTACTGACAGTGATTTGTACTCATACAAGATGGTATAGTCATAGTCAAGCTCCCATACTGGGTTAAGGTTAGGCAAGGATCATGGTTTGCTATTGGGGGAAAGAAACAAAGAGATTTGAAGCAGAAGAAAGACCTGTTTACTTAATTAACATTTAGCCCAAGCCTCAATCTCCCCCCGACCTCAAGCAAGGTAACACAATACAGACACCAATTACATTCCCCTGCAAAACCAACATGGCAAAACAAATTAGTAGTATATACACATGAATCCAAGTAGACAGGGTTGTTGGATTGGAGGTTGCACTGGCAGCGAAAAAATATACAACCTTAGCAAAAGAGATAGAGTAGGAATCCTATTTGATATTAGAGAACTTAATAGTGAATTTCCGTTTTGAAAAATGCTATAGAAGCATCAGCCTTGAAAGCATTCTCTCTTGTGTTTCCTGTTTCATTAACCAAGTTCACAGAGGTCAGAGAAACACAGCAGCTTTTTAAGGCACAGTATCCTATTTTTTTTGCCCTATTTTCCATTAACGACACAGCACTTTTCAGTTTGGTCCATACTACGCCTGAAATAAAAGCATTTCAGACGACTGATCGATACCCATTGATTGCTCTACGAGATATTTAGTTCAGCTTTCCTCTTATCTGAGGTTGAAATAAAAGGAGCACTCTGGACAAAGCTGTTTTTTTCCCCCATCTCAAGCGGTATAACATAAACAGACCCTAAAGAATAACCCCATAGCGGTTTTGGTGTGAAAAAGTTTTTTATTTTTATTATTTTGTTATTTTTTTAAGGTAACATTAACTTTGGAACACTTTCCAAGTACTTTTTGTATAACTGTGATTATGGAGTGTCGTGAGAAAAGTCAAGCAAACGGTGATATAGTGTATAGCATCAGGTTTATTTTCAATCAAGATATAGCAAGAATTCTCCGCGGAGAGGTCACTAGTTCCAACACACGTAAGTATGTTACAAGAAGTGACAATGTTCACTCAAAATCATGGACTATTTAAGGACATGGTGGGAGGCGGGTAGACAGGTAAGGCTGGGTGGGGGAAGGAGGGGAAGGCAGGTTGGGAGGCAGACAGGTTTTGAGATATACATTCATATTATAATCGTGGGTGGGGCAGGCTGACCCAGAACAGCAGGAGGCTGTCTGCAGGAACATTGTCCTCTTTCAAATGTATAGTCAGGCTGGCTCCACACGGGAGATTGAGGGGGATGGTTGAACCTACATTTAAGTTAATCAGTTTACACTAAAACACAGTCAATGTATGCCTATACAGGCCTGTAGCAAATGTTTCCTATTTCATTAATAAGCATTCTAACATTTGAGTCCAGACATACATCATATGCAAAATCCGCCACCACAGGAGTAAACATCATCATATAATAATACACAATAATAATACACTGTATTGAATACCTTGAGAGAAGTGCTATACAAATACAATATAATATAAATCCTATTATTATTTCTATAGGTGCTTCACAAATACTATACCTAAACTTAAACATTTAAAATCGTATATTTACATTTTTTTTTCAAAAAGTGGTCAAAAAGAGAAATAAAATATAATGTCAAATAACAACATTCAAAATATACATTATGAAAAATATCATACAAATGAAATGCCAGTCTGCACATGTTGGTTTTTTAAAAGCTTTTTAAACTGAGGCTGTGACTAAGCCGCTCTGATATTGAGGGGGAGTTTGTTCCACAGAATTGGAACTATAACGGCAAAAGCATGATCCCTCCTTTCAGCTTGATACCATGGGACTTTATAGGAAACATTCGCTTCTCTGATCCATGTCGCCCCTGCAGCAGAATAAGGGGTCAAAAGTTCAGTAATGTAAAGCAGAGCCAGACCATGCAGGGATTTCACAGAAATCAATACAATATTAAATTGTATTATGTGGTGCATAGGAGGACCAGTGTATGAAAGTGTAATCTGGCCAGGACTGGAGTGATGTGTTCCCTACATCGAGTCTTGCTGCTGTATTCTGCAGCAACTGTAGATGGGTCGACTTTTACATCCTTTAAAGGAAGTAATTGAGGAATTTGAGTAGTCTGGGCCAGGTAAAATGAGGGTGTGGATAAGTTATACTGTATATCCCCATTTAGACCAAAACTAACCTAAACTAAAAACTTTCATGTCTGCTCAAACACATTTGCGGGCCAATTTAAATAGGTGGATTATGTATACAATATGTTAATTAATATAAATGTTCATTTCTATTTGAGTGATTCAATTCAAATGTTCCATTTTGTTTTTACATCGACTTATCACAAATGAGCCAAGATGAAAAACCATGAAATGTTTATGAACAGAGCGGTTTTCATTGAACAGTTTTGATGACATCATCCTGCACCATAACCATTTACAGTTAGAACGCGCTACACTGTGCTGTTTTGGGTTCATTTATTTCCCCTGTTCACTAGGAAATAATGTTTTATCAAGATTGCAATTGAACCCCATGAGTTGTGAATAATTATATAATATACACATATACATGAAATAAAATTAAAGGTTTGTCGGGGTAGAAGCGCACAACACAGTGTTTGACCACCTTTGTTTTAATTCCTTTTCGCACATCCCTGCATGCGATGGAATTGATTAAAAAGTACTAGTGTCTGATCCATCAGAAAGCCTTCTGTTTGGTCTGCTTTTGTTTTCACACCACAACCAAAGCGCTCCTGGTCTGGTTGTTTGATTTTGCTAATCGAAGGGCACCTTTCACGCCAGCCAGAATTGATCAAACTTTATGGGACAAAGCCAACAGGTTTCAGTTGAAACTTACCCTAAAAATAGTTCTGTGGGAATGCGCCCTAAAGCTACAGTAAATGAACTGAAAGGTTAGTTCCCTCACTTTTCCCCCAGTGTGTCCGCAGCTCTTATAGGTCAGCCCTGAGAACAGTGAGGGCTATTCATCATCAGACCCGGCCCTATTATGCCCATATAGACAGCACTGATGTGGTGTTAATATCAAATACCAAGGTCAATATTGGCCAAACAGACCTAGCAATCCCTCCTGATTTTAAAACTAAAGTATATTGGTTATAAATAGCAATGAGAGCCGCAGGTTATAAGAAATACATTTCACCCAAAGTGTTTTATATGGTGATGGTCCAGGGATAGGGGGAATTAAATGAACCCCCATTAGAAGTGTTATTTTCAGCATCTTAACCTCATAGAGAAGCCCTGGTCCTTTTGTATAGCATTAGCCTTTTCACAGGGCAGACACTCTCAGGCTGATGAAATGACGAGATAAAAAGAAACATCCTGCATTGTGGAGCGCCCGGTGTTCAGCATACACTCATGTTTCCCCCTTCGCTTTGAAAACAAAGAGCTAAGAGAAGAAATACTGCTCCCATTCACGACCCCTTCACCTACACAACACACTCTATTCAACAGCCCTCCTACAAGCCTCCACAAAGGCATACTTGAACAGTGGCAGGCATGGCTTCTGTATAGTGCCTTGTGTTTTTGCATGTGTATCATACTTTGTGTTTTAATGCAAAGTTAATTTAAATTTGGAAGTGAAAACACAAACATAAAGTAAAGATTTGGCAATAAAACACTCAGAATAGTGGTGTAGGTTGGATTGTGTACTGTTTGTGTTACTATGGTCATGGTTTTGTCTGTGTGTGTACCCTTCTCTTAGTTTGCCATTGATTGAATGGACTCAGGTGTGTGGTGGTGTGGTGGTGGTGGTGGTGGTGTGGTGGTGTGGTGGTGGTGGTGGAGTGGTGGTGGTGGTTGTGGTGGTTGTGGTGTGGTGATCCAGTGGATGTTAGGATAAAGTATTTCATTGAATAAATTATGATGTTTGACCTGCTGGTGGCGCTAGAAGAAAAGTTATGAGATCACCAGACTCACCAGGATTCATAGAGAGTGTTTGGGAAGGATACGCATTGTCTGGCTGACATTTTCTTTTTCTCAAATACACAACACATTTAAATAAACAATTATTTTCCAAAAGCTGTGTTTGTGTTTGTCTCTTGAAACTGAAGTACGCAAGGAAACATCCCCTAACTAAACACAATCAGTGTATCTTCTTGCAGTGTTATCAAAGTCTTACAAACAGATCTGGGAGGAGGTGATCCCCAGAGTGTGTGTGTGTGTGGGTGTGTGTGTGTGTGTGTGTGTGCAGACACTATTATTATTATTTGCCTCTAGCTTTGATTTGCCTTTTACGTGCTAAATATTAACTTCAAAATCTCAGGTTAAAATCTCTCTATGGAGAAATTGCTCTGGTTTTATTTCCTTCTAATTATTTTACAAAGGTTCGAGACAAATTGTTTAAAGTCTGACTAACCCCTGTGGTTTCCAGAGGGATTTTAACTTCCAAAGCTTCTTTGATGCATAAGAAATGTTAGGAAGAATAAAGACTATATGAAAAAGCACTTTGATAGTGTTATAACACGCTCATGAAAGGTGCACTATACAACATTTAAAGCTGGGGTCAACTGTGGGAAGTGAGTTCCTTCGCTGCCTTAAAACGCAAGCGTAAAACTTAAAAGGTTACCTTTTTGGAAGTCAAGAAGTAAAGTAGAAAAGGTTTTTACTATTGTGTGCATTTTCTGGTCATGCTGGGCTACAGTTTACTCAGATTATCTAGGCTTCGATATCCTTACCATTCGTACCTAATGGTAAGTCTTATATTAATTTTTTTCAGATCAAACTGAAGTCTTTCACTTTTCAGCGATTATCCAAAGGGCTTGGGTTCTTCACTCATACATCTTTATACCCCTGATTCTGGTTCATGCCATAATATTTCTTCTGGCTACATCCTTTTTCATATGATTATATTCAACAATATCCCGTTAGACATTTGAAAACTGAAGCAAATTTGGTGAAGCTCAAACACGACTTACTTCATGTAGCTGCCAGAGCTCTCAAGCGAGACTGTCTTGACTAGACAAAAACAGCATGTAGCATGTGGACAATGTATGAGGAAGGACATCATAATTTATATATATATATCATACTTTGATCTATTAATATGTTGCTGATATAATGTAAAAATCAGAATGACATGTGTATTAGCCCACTTTTAAAATTTAAGACGACAATGTCATATTTAACAGTGTTTTTATATCGGCTAGACAAAGGGTGATCTATGTCTGCAAATTGCCCTTGGTTTTGATCGGCTTTTTTAATGATTCTTTTAACAGCTCATTAGAAGTTCTTGCATTTAGCTGAACTGAACTCTTAGATCATTTTTGAATAACGAAAAAATTGAAAGACAGATTAAATGCCCCCCTGCTGACCTCCTAATTAACACACTAAATACATCAGAGCTTTATACTGTGGAAATGATTGTCACGTCCCACATGAAAAATAGCCTGTTATTAGCAGAAATAGATACTGTCATTTTCACACAGTAATTCATAGAGATGGGCTAAGAACTTGCCTTTGAATTTAACTTAACAATACATAATTATATATTAGTATATCATTTAAATCATAACTGCGGAATTATGTTTTGACATCAAATATTTCAAGTGATGGTTTGAACTAAGTGAATTCACGCCTACAAAAAGATAACTTTTTAATGGTACATTATAAATCATTTCATACAATTTTGCGATACTGTTGGAATCCATATAGACCCCCTCATCCCTTTTGCTTTTTCATTAGTGAAGCAGGGAAACTGTGTCAGCTCAGCAGGGCTTTAGCAGTGGGGAATATGGAAAATGGGAATCTTTTATGGTTCACAATGTACAGTATGTGTGTGCAAATTCAAGACAAGGCCATTAGTGAACTTGGAGTCATTTGTCCTCCATATTATAACTGGGAGGGTATTGAAATGTCCCCCATCAGCAGCACTTTACAGCAAGATATGCATAATAATAAATATGGGAAAAATACCATCGCAAGCCTACTGAGAAATAATAAGGTGTAAACGGGAATCGTGACCAACAAGGCCACACTGTTTTGTGCTGTGGAAAGCACACGATTTTCTAAGCCTTTCTTGTATTGTTGCTGAAACTAGATGTGCGGAATTTAAAAGAAGATCTCAAACACAGATCAGATGAAGTGAAAAAAAATGAAATAAAAAAGTAGACAAGGCCACTAAAGAAACACAGCACAATAGATGATCAAAGTAACTGGTGAAATACAGCCTGGTGTATGGAGATGTCTGGGAATAAATAATCAAGGACTACCTGAGACTACCACCAGTATTTTCTTTGTACTGACAATAATCACTTTCATTCATCGCTCTGCCTCGTCTTTTGCACCATTCTCCACTATGAAGCCTGTGCCAGTTGCCTAATGCACACTCCAATTACTTCCCGTCCATTTTCTCCATGCCAAAGAGTGTATAATTTGCTTTAAAAAAAGTGTATTCCATCATTGTATTTTCTCATTAACAGATACTCAACAATTAATTGAATCAACACATTGATTGCATTAACTTGATTAACTTGAGACTGCCTTACTATAATTGTTAATTGAATAGTTAATTTGCAAACACACCATTGGGTGTGCTTCTGCCAACGGTGCGGAAGATTGTTGACAGTAAGGTCAATTGTTAAGTGAACCCCTATCCTGAATTATAGCATGGAACAATGTCCAAATGACCAAAATCAAGACCTGCTAAGTGACAGTAAATCATTAAGTTAAATCCCCATACAAAAATAATTAGATTTTAATGGATGAAAGGATAAAAAAGATTGATGGGTAATGAGATTGATGCATATATCTCAAAATCTGTTCAGGTACTGAGGGTAAGATCCCAAAGTCAATGTCTTTATTGTAGATATATCTAAAATATGCCTGAAGTTTTCTTAACTCTGAATGTCTACTTAATTGTTGGCATTAATCTTTTTGTAATTTTATAGAATGAGCGTAGAAACATTCTGAATGATCTAGTGTATAACTTGAAGTGGGTCTTTTTATCTTTCAAAAAGGACAAAAAAATGGTTCATGAAGAGAGGCAGCAGATGCATCGGGATGATGTAATGTATTTATATTTGACTTTGTAAGATTAATAATGGTAATATGACCATGGTGAAGCAAAGAAAACTTTGATTAAATACCGTCAAGTACCTCCTGCCTGGCATTAATCGTTCACAGAAAAAATGGGACCCGTGCAAATGCATAAATAATATAACTATATAAAATTTTTTTGTTTTTGCTTATGGTCTTGCTTGCTTTTACAGGTAATTTAAGATCATCACAGGAACATTAGACTGTTTCATTTACATTTACAAGTTCTTCGTTGGAGGTTTAGTATGAACCTCATGCAGTATGTGTATGTCCAAATAAGGCTTTTAAGGCGATGGGGAGATGGGGCTGCCACTCATTCTCCCTCTTTCTATGAATGTATTTTACAAAGGGCATGCTGATGAGGAATGAAGGGCACCCTTTCAGCAGGCAGCCCACACAGGTCCTCCCTAAAGCCCACATGAGCGCCTGACTCGGACCGGCCGTTTCCCCCCCAAGGCTGCTTCTATAAACTGTGAAGGTGATCTTTATGGTGTGGGATATAGATTAGTCCATCAAAGTAGTGACCTCACTGGAAACTATAAGCGTCCTTGGGTTGCTTTGATTCTCATGTACCTCCCTATATATAGTTTAATTCACTCCACAGGCTTTTTCCTTTGTACAATTTAATTCAAAATTAAATCAGTCAAAAGGCTTATGTATGTATATATATATATGGCTCTGAACATAGGGGATGGTGTGTTTTCCAAATTCTTCTTATCTTCCATAGCTCAATATTCTCTGTGCTGCTCCGTAACTTGAGTCATTGTTGCGGACGGCGTTTTAACCACCGATAAAAGGACCAGTCAAAAGGGAATACCTTAGCTGTAGCTGACGTTATTATAAAGGTATATTGAGCTTGTAGGAGGTCTTGATGAATTTCCCTTAACCCCCCCCCCCCAACCCCCTCCCATTTTTGTATTGGTTTTACATAGTTGGGAACATTTTCTGTAGTTGGAAAATGTATAAACACAGGACTGTTACTAAGTGTTGATCAGGTCTGATGAGCTTCTCCTGTTCTAGTATATAATGGTAACTTCATCACATTAGATTTTAGATTAGCACTCATCTCACTCCTCTCATATTACATTCATTAAACATAATGTTAATGAATACAAGGTATTGCTCTGATTACATTTATTTCCCGCTCAAATCAGCTGAAACATATTTGGTGCAAATAAGGACACATCAGGCTGGTGTGTATGTTTGTGTCAGAGAGTGTGTGTGTGTGTGTGTGTGTTTGTGTGTACTTGTATAGGCATCTTTGTGAGGACCACTTTAAGCTTTTAACAATCGGAATGAGGACATTTCTGGAAAGAGAGGACATTTTGCCTGGTGCTCACTTCTTCAAAGGCCTGTTTGAGGATTAACACTAGGTTGGAAGGTTCAGGTTACGATTAGGTTTATATCAGGGTTAGTGTAAGGGTTGGCGTTAGGCAATTTGTTTTGATTGTTAGGCTTAGGCATAGGAGCTAGGAAATACATTACTACGTCAATGAGTGTCCTTAAAAAGATATAATTACAAGAATGTGTGTGTGAAGGTGGGTGGGAGGCTACGTGGGAGGATACCGAGCGATGGAAAGCTTAATGAACCGTGCTTCAAGTGTGATTCAGTGTCCTTCCCACATGAAATTAACCTAAATTTAACTTTTTTTCTTGAAAAGAAAAAGAAGGATACAAATAATAAGAGCCTTACACATCAGAACAGTTGGAATCTGGTAGGAATTGAAGTGCTCACAGCGCTCTGTGTGACTTCACAGATAGAGGAACGGCTTGAACAAGACATCAATCCCTCTCTCTTCTCTTCCTGCTTTCTCCCGGGCTCCACTGTACTGTATACGCTTTTATTTGTTCGCGGCTCTTTGTCAGTCGCCCATTCTCATGTTCCACTTCTATTTCTGCGTGTTCAACGTAAGATGAAAGCCGCGCAGAGATTTTATTTTGCCTCAAAGCTCAACTTTTTCTGCGAGACAACTTTGTGTGTGTGTGTGTGTGTGTGTGTGTGTGTGTGTGTGTGTGTGTGTGTGAGAGAGAGAAAGAGAGAACAGAACAGCCGGATCTGTATTGTTATCCAAATGAGTAGGAGGAACATTCTACTCGTTATTAAGGCATGAGAGAACTCACCAGAAATTTGTGGATTACAAATGTTGCCTTTTAATTTTTTTGCATAAAGAGAGTCTCATTTGCAGGGATCTGAAAAAGACTAAACAATGAGATTTACAGTCTTAGCCTATTAAAAATAAGGTGCACACATTTTTATTTTAAATAAATCCGGTTACATTCAAGCCATCACCAAATGAGTTGACACAAAGTTGATCAAGCCAATCCACAAACTCTCTCTGTATTTCTCAGTATGGCAGCATTTACAAACTGGTGTCGCCCCCCAAGACATTGAAGCATTAGCTCAGAAAAATTCCTTGAAGCGCCCAATATACGCTTTGGTTGTTGATTCTACTGCTAAGAAAAAAACCTGGACATAGGGGAGAACGGGGTAATTTGTCACATGGGTTGGTTGTCACAATCGTTATATCTTGGAACCAGAAGGCGCTGTCTGTGAAATTTTGGTATGTAAATATCCAGCATTAGGATCAGAGGTCACCTAAATAGTCTTCCTTGGAGTTAGACTGCTGAATTTGAGGTGAGAGGACTGTTTGTGTTTTCCATGTCAAATTGAAAATATTTAGCTCCTCAGTATTTTTCTTCTAGGCTTTCACACAATGGGTTTATAACAAAACACTTGTTACCCATAAAAAGTGTGAAGGGTAAACTATAGTTTAGATTGTGGTTAGCAAGCTAATTAGTTGTCAGATGGTTATTGGCCTTGATACTAGCAAGAAATTCAAGTTGGGGTTGGTTTTTTGGGGGGTTGGTTGTCACATGTTATCCAAAGGCTGGAGCCAGAAAAGGAACCCAATAACGAAATAAATTGTCAAGCTGTATCCTCACTGACACCCCAGAGAAGGAGAGAATAGAGCAGGAAAGGGCAGCTAGCATGCAAAAGAAAAAAGGGCAACAAAATCAAAACAAACCCAGTGCATCCCAAACTAGACCAGCTGTCAAGGCTACAGTAAGTTATGTAGGCCTATTTGTCAACTTGACAATGCAATTCAACTTTCAAATTTAGTTCTGCTTTCTTGCCTTCTCTTTAAGATTATTCCCATTAAGATAACATTGTGACAAACAACCCCATAGTGTGTGACAACCAACCCCTTGATGGGGTTGGTTTTCACAATGTGTAAGTGTGTCTTTGATGATTAATTTCTTCTTTATTACAATAAGATAGAAAAAGTGAGGGGTAAACATTTCAAGCCAACACCGTAAGCTTCAATTTAATGTAGAAATTACTATTGAAAGTTGTTTAGGTGATGAGCAATTCTCACTAGAGTAAAAAGTGTGCCTACTTACCCCGTTCTCCCCTACAGCAGAAGGTATACAATCCATGCACGATCACGGAATGCTTACCTTATGTGCACCAACAGTGTTAATGTAATTCCTCATAATTCCTCATGGGGGCGACATCAGTCACACACTATAGATTTAACTTTTGTGAAATAAAGAAAATAAATAGATATGACCTTGTGTTTTAGTCGATAACATTAACAGCGTAACTCTAACTGTTTTAAAATAAAACTGTGAACTTATTACTGCAACTACTGGTATTCATTTTATAAACGAGGACTTTAATTATCATATAAAAACCAGGTTATCTTGACTAAATTAATTTTTATCAGCGCTCTTTTTTGAAAGCGTTAACAATGTTGGTGAATGTAAGAGCTGTTAGTTATTTATGTCACTCCTAAGGGGATTATTGAGCTCCAAGGGAATTAATCATGATGTTGACAGAGCTGCTGAGGCAAAAAAAAAAGAAACTGCAAAGATGAGAAGGTTTCTATTTTTGAACTGCGGGCGTCGTACGGTTCCAACATGAGAATAACAAAGGCAGGGTCCAGGGTGTGTAGACAGTCATGAATAGTGAATGATACGGCTCATGTTGTGTGTGTCAGGTCTGAAAGCTCCGTCTAGGCAACCTCTTCTTCTCATCATGTTGACACAAAGGTTTGTAACCCCTTCATAATTTTATGGAACATATGTATTTCAAATATCCTATTGCCGTCATCTGGTATAGGCAACACAATCTCCCTGCTATCCCGAATATGTTTCCATTTAAAGGTGTTTATGACAAGTAGGTAATATTGAATGAAAAATGCCTTATGGAAACAGTAAAATTCAATTGAATATCATGAATATCGACACAGTTTGTAGCTTCAATCCCATATAATTTGATCTTAATCGGTAAAAAGGCTTATGCGTTAAACTCTAGATTATCAAAGGCCGCCATCCTTGTAGTGTGGCTTGTACATGCCTTGGCATCATAACGATGTTTTGATACCTTTTCTTAGCTTTTTATAACTTGTGAATTATGAATAATTTCTTGGTAGAAGGTGTGACCCATATGAGCTAACACACTTTGCTGTTAGCTTGATGTTATGCGATCCAGTGAGAAAATGAATAGTAACTGAAATCTAAAGACATCTAAAGTCATTTCGCACAAGTTTTTTAATTTCTTTAAACACTGTATCCACCAGAAACATGAGCAGACATGTTTCATTTCAGTATTTCAATGCATTTTGAAGGGAATCTTTTTTAAGGTCAAACATTTAAGATGGTATTATGGCTTTGATATCTTCAAATTCTCATTGCGTCTGTTAAACCTTTAAAAGCTGCAGTGAGTTTAAAAGAGAAGCTTTGTCCCTACAGATTACCACCGATAAAAGGTTATTTTTTCTGTGAGGAGCCGAGGCAAAGTCTCTCCAGGCAAATGACATTACTGTCACCGACGCACATGCACACGCACACGCACACACACACACACACGCTCGCCACCTTGCTTCATGTTTCTGTCAGTTCAGATTGTGTAGGAGCCCGTGGCTGAGAGGAGAGTCCAAGGAGTCAGACACACACACACACACACACACACACACACACACACACAGACACACCTACATTACTAACAGGGGACTATCGCAGGTACCAGCCAAGTGTGGCAACCTATTTCTGGTCATTTAAAAAATAAAAAAACACAACAGAATATTTACTTTTAATGTCTTCTGTCATAATATTACTTTAAATGTGTTTTTTTATTTTTTTTAAAGAATTTGCTAACAGTGGACTTGAATCATTGGGTGACATCTAAGAGTGGACTCCATTCACTGCATCAATGGAGCTGTCTGTGCCTATTGTTTCACTAAATGAGTGTTTGCTTGCTGCAGTTACCTCCCTTTGTTTCTTTTTAAGATAGATTATATACCTTTAACTTTAACACTAACTAAACATATGATACAAATACTATGAATATAATCATGGCCACATGTTGCAAATAAATATCAAATAAGAAGTAACTTGTTGGATGTACTAATATCAGGGACATAGCAACAACATTTTCCTTATCCAAGCCTTATCTTTATTTAAAGAAATGTTCTCAATGTTACATTCTAAAGATTTATTAAACCACTACAGTTTATTTATTAATTAGAAAAAGGTCCTCTCTTCTACTGTTTGAAATGACATGAGTCCTCTTTTAGTTGGTACTAATTGACACAAGTTCCCTGTTGGTTAGGATGGAATGATATTCACACTCCATCATGGATGTAAAATGTATGTCTATTATAAAAAGTATTTAGCGGTGCTGACTAGATGAACAGAGGGCTAACACATGGATGTCTGCTGAGAGCAAGTATCTGTTGCTGTTTGCTGTGATTTTTAACAATATGTAATGCACATTATGGAATAAATCAAACACTGCTATTACTTTTAAAATGGTAAAAATATGCATTTTAATTAGGCAAACTGAATCATTCTTAAGATAAATAAAATATTATAAATGTAGTCTTAAATGTCTGTATGTTATACATATTGATTATACCTGCAGTCCTAAATTGTATGGAATGACAGGAGTCCCCGTTTAGTTGGCACTAATTGACACAAGTTCCCTGTTGGTTAGGATGGAATGATATTCACACTCCATCATGTATGAAAAAGACCTAGCCAGATCTATAATGCCTATGAAAATCATCTGAACTGCATTTGAGAATAGTTATACCATAACATATCATTTGAAAATGATTGTAGAGTTTAAAAATGTTTTAATACATATATTTTTTTAAAGATTTTTTTACGATAGCTGAACGACAGTGGGCACAAGCGGAGCGACATGTGCAACACTCTAACTACAGTCTGCTTTACCAATAGTCACCTGAGCTGAACAGTTCACAACACCTGCAAAACCCATTCCAAGCAACACACTGTCACACACATCTCAAAACACAAACACACACTGTCAATCAGAACACAGAGTAAAAACACCAGCATCAAACACCAATAAACAAATTACAAACATTTACTCATTACAGTTTGAATAATGTGAGTGACTTGAATGAAAACCAACAGTTTGCTTCAATAGATACACTGCCCGTCCAAAGAAAGTCATGGCCACTAGTTGCAAATAAATATCAAATAAGAAGTAACTTATTGGATGCACTAATATCAGTGACTTAGTAACACCATTTTCCTTATCCAAGCAAATGTGTTCTCAATGATACATTTTAAAGATGTATTAAACCACAACAGTTTATTTTGCTGTTATAATTTTCTTCTTTCAGTTTTAACAGTACGAGAGGGGACTTTCTAGTGAAATCTTAATTGTCTATTATAAAAAGTATTTAGCGGTGCTGACTGGATGAACAGAGGGCTAACACATGGATGACTGGTCTGCTGAGAGCAAGTATCTGTTGCTGTTTGCTGTGATTTTTAACAATATGTAATGCACATTATGGAATAAATCAAACACTGCTATTACTTTTAAAATGGTAAAAATATGCATTTTAATTAGGCAAACTGAATCATTCTTAAGAGAAATAAAATATTATAAATGTAGTCTTAAATGTCTGTATGTTATACATATTGACTATACCTGCAGTCCTAAATTGTATGGAATGACAGGAGTCCCCGTTTAGTTGGCACTAATTGACACAAGTTCCCTGTTGGTTAGGATGGAATGATATTCACACTCCATCATGGATGTAAAAAACTTTGGCAGATCATTAATACCTATGAAAATAATCTCAACTGAATTTGAGAATAGTTATAACACAACATATAATTTGAACATGATTCGTAGATATTAACATGTTTTAATATATATTTAGTCTGCTGACAGCAAGTATATGTTACTGGTTGCTGTGATTTTTAACAATATGTAATACACACTATGGAATATATTAGAGGTGTAGCCTAGTTTTGTGTAGTGGGTATACTGTGATGATTCCCACCTCGCCTCTTCCTGAATATGCAACATAGCATTTTGTATGCATTTCTAAACATATGGCTTACACTGTGGTGGGTTTACAACGCTGTTGTTATTGCAGTTGGCGCAGCAAAGGTAAAAACATTTTACACCCTACTAACATGGGTTTAGAAACATCAAAATTAGAAAGAGCTTCCATCACAAATTATTTGTGATGGAAGTTCTTTCAAGGTTGGAGGTCAACTCAGGTGGAAGAATATTTCAGGAGACTTGGATGAATTATGAAGCAATATTTATTACAGACTTGGCCAAGGAGAACCGGACTGCAACTCGGGTGACTTGCACTTCAATTCTGACAGACACTTCCTGAGAGCTGTGTATTAACCTTGTGCTATCTCTAACACCTCCCTGACTCGGGCACCAAGCGTACCAATGTTTTGGTTCAGAGCTGAACACAGTGAACCATAACATTCTGGAGTCTAAAGCCCAGTTCAGACCAAAGATTCGCCCTTGCAACTGCTTGCAACTGCAACTCCTTGCGACGAGACCGCCGAAACGTTCTAAAACTGGACCTTGCGATTTGACATGTTGAATCTTCTGCAACGCCTTGCAATGGCTTGCAACGCGCTGCAACAAGCAGTTCACACTGCTGCGATTTATCCCCCGCGACGTTCTAAAACCGTCTCGTCGCAAGCAGTTGCAAGGCGAATCTTTGGTCTGAACTGGGCTTAAGGAGATGAGACTTCATCTATACAACTGACCTAAGTGTCTCCTAACAGTCTACCAGGCTGACCTAGTGTCTGAGATATAGACAAACACACAAGACAGGTATAAATTAACTATACATCTCTACCATTAATATTAACCATACTAAAGACTGAAAATTCCCTCACAACATGTACTTTAAGTTCACTGTATGGAGGTAGTTTAGGGCAGAAAACCAGTCCGTGATTGTAGCAGCATGGTGCTATGTTATACATATTTACCCTACCTGCAGTCCTAAATTGTATGGAATGACAGGAGTCCCCGTTTAGTTGGCACTAATTGACAGAAGTTCCCTGTTGGTTAGGATGGAATGATATTCACACTCCATCATGGATGATAAATACCTAGCTAGATCAATAATACCTATGAAAATAATATTAACTGCATTTGAGAATAGTTATAACACAACATATAATTTGTAAATGATTTGTAGAGTTTAAAAATGTTGTAATACATATATTTTTTTAAATATTTTTTTACGATAGCTGAACGACAGTGGGCACAAGTGGAGCGACATGTGCAACACTCTAACTACAGTCTGCTTTACCAATAGTCACCTGAGCTGAACAGTTCACAACACCTGCAAAACTCATTCCAAGCAACACACTGTCACACACATCTCAAAACACAAACTTACACTGTTTATCAGAGCAAACAGAGTAAAAACACCAGCATCAAACACGAATAAACACATTACAAACTTTTACTCATTACAGTTTGAATAATGTG
This sequence comes from Ammodytes marinus, assembly GCF_949987685.1. Lineage (NCBI taxonomy): Eukaryota > Metazoa > Chordata > Actinopteri > Uranoscopiformes > Ammodytidae > Ammodytes > Ammodytes marinus. The sequence continues at coordinate 26,792,539 of NC_137216.1, forward strand.
AGTGACTTGAATGAAAACCAACAGTTCGCTTCAATAGGATCACTGCCCGGCCTAATAAAAGTCACACACTCAAATATCTTGTTGGACCATCTTTAGCTTTGATTACAGCACATATTCGCTGTAACACATTTTGATACGCTTTATTTTGGCACATAAAGTTGCTTAGAACCTAGGCCTGACCAACTGAAACAACCCCAGAGGGGTGTTTCAGATAGCTGGTTTTACATACTTTCAGTTTAATCGAAAACCCAGAGTTGCTTATCAACCCTGGGCTCTGAGCGCAGGGTTGATAAGCAACTCTGGGTTTTCGGTTTCAGAACAGTGGATCAGCGTTGGATTAATCAACTCTGAGCGTGATTGATCCTCCCACTTCTCCACTTCTCAAAAAAGAAAAGAAAAAAAATCTCCGCTCCTCCCACTAGAGTTAGAAATATTAACGAATGAGCTTATGGTATGGAGAAGAATTAACGGGGATATTGTCTCATAACTCTGATCTAATCTCCTCGGCAATTCAGAAAAAAACTGAGAAAACATTTTTTGTCAAGAGAATAATTTCGCTTCCGTTTGATAAGCCATAGTCTATTTTAAAAAGTTACGCATATCAGCAGTAAAGTATTAAGCTGGCGCGGCACAGCATTGCTGACAGTGTTTTATATTCGCTGTATAAGATGTTGGCAAGCTATAGCCTAATACTGTGCAGTAACAGACTGTCACTTCTTTTAAATGGGGAGTGAAATACATTGCGTCAGACACATTAGGTGACAGTTTCCATTGAAGAGCCTGATTGATTTATTACCAGATCCATTTTCCTCAAGTGATCACAGTTTAAATGATTGTATAATTTTTATATTCATATTAGGCTATTTAACGAGGCTCGCCTGCGACTTTACGATCGCACAAGTGAACAGTAACGATCGCGTGCAGCCGCAGCGTTACATGAATCCAACTGACATAAATCTGTTCAGTGGCACAGACGTTAAAAAGCATACAATACTAAATTAATCTGAATGTAGAGCATGTCACGATGTGTAAGGGGGCCGCCTATATGAACGGACCAAGGGCTGAGAACAAGGCTACTGATCAGATAAATGATCGGTTACACGTAAAATCATCAGGAAATGATCAAAACATCCCGATGGAGATTTCTATGGAGTGATTTTGCTTCAAACTGTACAGTCACGCGTGTGACAGTGACACTCTTTCTTCAGTCGGAGCTGCAGCGTAAAGTGAAAACAAACTCAGGGTAGGTCTACCACCTATCCAGCAGGTTAGACCCATGGCGTATGTTGCCGCAGTAACTGACCCTCGGTTGCGCTGAAACTGACCCAGAGTTTCCACTAACTCAGAGCGAACAAACTCTGGGTTGCCTCAAAACCAGCTACCTGAAACACCCCTCTGAAGATAGGCTCTCAAGTTCAATATTGAACATAGCCAAGAGTTCTATTGTTGATATTTAAAATGTTGATACAACCAAATAATTGTATTTATTTTAAGTGATCTCCCATCATGAACGTTATTTTTTTTCCCCGACCACATTTCTTCAAGGATGAAAGTTCACTACTATCTCTCCAGGCTTTTCATAATGCGTTGGACAGTTCTTAACAAGATTTTAGTAGTTTCATCTTTTCCTGAGTAGTTTTCTTTGTTTAATGCAGGCCAATAATTTCACTCCACTGAAACAAAGTTACATCTTTTCCCAAACCACAGCATATGTCATCCTTATAGCAGATGACAAAATTACAGGAATTGATTTATGTATTATAATTATAGAATATTTACACAAATAAATACTACAAAAAAATCAAAATGTTACGTGTCAATAAAATAGAAAATAGAAAAATATGATAATTAATAAATAAAAATATTATCTATTAAGGCAAACTTCTGATTTAATTTACTTTTGTTTACCTAATAAAACTGGTATGTTATAAAATAAACAATTTCATGTGAAAGAATTGAAGTTCCCTCTAAAAAAATGTGCTGGTGTTTTGTTTCATTTTGGTAGTAGGAGGATTTCTTCCTTTTGAGCCAGAGAGCCTGAGAGACAATAAAAAATATTTGTTTCCCTTTTCTCAGGCTAGGGTGAACAGATTTCTAAAATCTTTGCATATTTATACTACACTGTGTGCACAATTATTAGACAAGTGAGTATTTTGGCCATATCATAATTTGTATGCATATTTTCCAACTTTAAGCTGTATACAATTGAGTGCTTATTCAATTTAAGCATACCAGGTGATGTGTATTTGCGTAATGAGTTAAGGTGTGGCCTAAGGAGTTCAACACTCTATATCAAGGTGTGCATAGTTATTAGGCAGTTTCTCTTTCTCAGGCAAAATGGGACAAAAAAGAGATTTAACGGACTCTGAAAAATCAAAAATTGCATAAAGTCTTTTAGAGGGATGGAACACTCTTGAAATTGCTAAGATATTGGGGCGTGACCACAGAACCATGAAACGTTTTGTTGCAAATAGCCAACAGGGTCGCAAGAAACATATTGAGAAAAAAATACGCAAACTAACTGCCAAAGATTTGGAGGCCCGTGGCTGGATCAGTAACGTACACAGAGCTCCACTTCGACTCAGACGGCAGCAAGGTTGAGGTGGGGTACTGGTATGGGCTGGTATTATTAAAGATGAGCTAGTTGGACCTTTTTGGGTTGAAAATGGCATTAAAATCACCTCCCAAACCTACAGACAGTTTTTAGAAGACACTTTCTTCAAGCAGTGGTACAGGAAAAAGTCTGCATATTTCAAGAAGACCATGATTTGTATGCAGGACAATGCTCCATCGCATACATCGAAGTACTCAACTGCATGGCTAGCCCGTAAAAGCCTTAAGGATGAAAAATTATGACATGGCCCCCTTCCTCACCTGACCTAAACCCTATTGAGTACCTGTGGGCCCTGCTTAAACAAGAGATTTACAGTGAAGGAAATCAGTACACCTCTCGGAACAGTGTCTGGGAGGCTGTGGTGGCTGCTGCACAAAAAGTTGATCGTCAACAGATCAAGAAACTGACAAACTCCATGAATGACAGTGTGACAGTTATCGAAAAGAAGGGTGGCTATATTGGTCACTGATTTTTTTTTACATGTCAGAAATGTTTATTTGTAAATGTTGAGTGGTTTTATCATTCTCACTTTAACAGATGCAAATAAATAAGTGAAATGGGAAAATGTTTATTTTTTCATTTAGTTGCATAATAATTCTGCACACTAATAGTTGCCTAATAATTCTGCAAATATATGTATTCACTTAAAAAAGACAAAACCTCACTTTTAATTTCTTAAACATTCAGGTTTAGGTTAATTTACATTTTGGATTGACCGAGAACACTGTAGTTGTTCAATAATAAATACATCCTCAAAAATACAACTTGCCTAATAATTGTGCAGACAGTGTACATAGGTTCCCAGAGTTCACTGAAACGTAATGTTTCCTCCAGTGAAATAATTATTTAAATAATTTTCCATCTTTTGAGTCTTTGATTAATATTTTTCTGGATTGCTTTTATTGGGATCATTCATTTAATAAAGACATATTACTTATACAGACTAACTTTCCATTGATGTGAAAGGTCACTCTCTTGTCCCCCACATACATACCTGCCAAACCATGCCCTTGCTGGCAGCCCTTCAACCCCCACCCCTGGCCTGCATTGTCTCTATTCAAAGTAGGCACTTCACACATGTTCTACAGCAACACTGGCAGTGAGTTGGACTGTGTCTCTCCCAGAGGCTGCATACATCTCCTTGCAAACATAAATATAGTGGATTTATTAAAAGAGGTATGGTAACAGTTATATGCGCCAACATGTTTAAGCTAAACTTAGTTGGATATCTGGTTCCTTTAGTAACTTTATTTTAAGCCTAGAGTAGCTCCCTAAAAATATCCAGCCATGTAGGAAATCATTTATTTACCAACATAATCAATTGATGGATCCTTACAAGAGAAACATGTACAAATATGGAATGTACCTTTCAAATTCACTTTGAAGCCCATTAACCCTTCTAGTTTCACAAGGAATCCTATTGTGCTATCTACTCTGAAGATTTGGTTCCAGTTTAGGCGCCATTTTATGTTTTCCTCTGCATCCACTCTGATGCCCATAGTGAACAATCATCTATTCCCCCCATCTGTTGGGAATATATCCTACATGTTATGGCAAAATAAAGGCATTTAGGTATTCAGACCTTCATAAGGATGGGCACTTTGCTACTTTTTCAGACTTCCCAAAAGGTTTTAATGTACCTACATCCCATTTATTTATGTACGTTCAAATTAGACATTGTGCCTCTTCTCTTTTTTCGTGTTATCCTTCTCTCTCTATAAACCAACCATGGGAAGACCTTCTGACCTTTAAACCTCATCAGAAATTGCTAATTTCTAAGATTTATGACAAACTCATGGCTCTGGAAAACAATTTGGCTGTCAAAGCTAAAAATGCTTGGGAGCGTGAGCCTGTGGTAAATTTGACAGATCAATAAGGTGGTACATAGTATAAGCTCATCTTCTCCTTGTGTCAGGCTGCATCTTATACAGTGTTAAAGTGTTACATAGAGTCCATTTCAGCAAATCTGAAATGTATCCAAATGGTGTGGACCAGTGTGACGTATGCCACGCCTCCTCATGTAAATTTAGTCATAATTTCACTCCTCTGAAACAGAGTTACATCTTTTCCCAAACCACAGCATATGTCTTCTGACGTGGTTGTTTAGGAAATAAGAAGCTATTCACTCCATCAGTGAGAGTTGCACTCTTACAGTAAATGCAAAATTGCAGGAATTGTTTTTTGTATTACAATTATAGTATGTTTACAAAGATAAATACTACATTTGAAAATGTTACATATCAATAAAATATGAAATAAAATATAATAACATTTTGAATTATTGAGGCAAACTTCTGATTTAATTTATTTTTGTTTACCTAAAAAACTAACATGTTATAAAATAAACAATTTCATGTGAAATAATTTCACTCTCCTCAAAGAAAATAGTAAGATCTTTGTGTGAAGTAACTAAAATTGTTCAAACTGTATAAAATTAAAAAAAAAATAGTTTGCTGATTTTCCATCTTTTGAGTCTGTGATTAATATTGTTCTGGATTTGTTTTATTGGGATCATTCATTTAATAAAGACATATTACTTATACAGACTAACTTTCCATTGATGTTAAAGGTCACCCTTGTCCTCAACATGCATACCTGCCAAACCATGCTCTTGCTGACTGCCCCTCTACCCAACACCCGGCCTGCATTGTCTCTATTCAAAGTAGACACTTCACACCTTTTTTCCAGCAACACCTTTAAACCTCACCAGAAATTGCTCATTTCTAAGATTTATGACAAACTCATGGCTCTGGAAAACAATTTGGCTGTCAAAACTAAAAATGCTTGGTAGCGTGAGCCTGGGGTAAATTTGACAGATCAATGATGGGATAAGGTGGTACATAGTATACGCTCATCTTCTCCTTGTGCCAGGCTGCAGCTTATATAGTTAAAGTGTTACATAGAGTCCATTTCAGCAAATCTAAAATCTATCCAAATGTTGTGGACCAGTGTGACAGATGCCACACCTCCTCATCTAAATTTAGTCATACGTTTTTTTATTGTCTCAGACTACATACATTCTGAACTGCCTTTTTATGATTTTGGCGGGCAACAACTCCACATTTACTAGTTGCAATCAGAAATACTAGCCTTCACTTCCCTTCTGGCAAGACGTCATAGTTTACTTATGTGAAAATCTCCTTAACCCCCATTTATTTCTATCAGGCTTAAGGACGTTATGTTTTTCCTTAAATTAGAAAAAAATAAACAACAGTGAAAGGCTCTTCAAAAAAAGTCTCACAACAATGGGAATAGATCTTTAAATTCTGTCTGTGGTCAGAAATAAGCTGCAGTGTATACATGTGTGTGTGTCAGAGAAGTGAACATTTTCTAAGGTATATTCTCCAAACTGAATAAACAAACTTTCTTCACAGGAAAATGTGATCCCTGGAACACTGTTTGAAGTTAGAAAGCTTCCTGAAAAGTTACTGTTTCACTCTTGTTTACAGCAGCAGGGCCCACAGTTTGGTTTACAAACATATTCTAGTTGGTTCCAGGTTCCTCAAAATAATATTGTTTTGATATGTGATGATAGAATTGAATCACATTTTATTATAAACATTGAACTTCACAAACATGTTTTAACTTCACCTAACAATATAAGATAGATAAAAGGATAAATAAAAGTTAAATGAAAAAAGGAAAAAGATAGCTTGCCTTGTAACCTATAGAACATAATGTTGATTACAAAAAAAGCTTTGACTTCTAAACTTAAAGATGTAAAATACAAATTACTGGTTTTACTAGAAATTTCTCGCTAGACTCTCTTCACTCTTGCCGAGGTGACTACACATGGCTCTCCTCTTTCCTTGCCGCTGGAAGCTCAAACATGCACGTCACACCAGGAAATGGGCGTGCACTTAGACAGGAACAGCAAAAAGTGCAATCTGACTGGCTGTTGAGTTTATTTCTGCTTTGGCTGTTTGCTAAAGCCATATCAGGACTGTTTTTTTGTTTTGTTTTTCATATCAAGCATTTATGTCAAAAGCTTATCGTCATAATCAACGCAAGTGTTATCGCAATTAATAATTGTAATCAAATGATTGCCCAGTCCTACTCTACAGTATGACTTTAAAAGGTGTCCCTTTAATAAAGATCCTGTTTGCAGTATGTGAAATTATCATGATCTTAAAAGGAATCAAGATGTGGTCTTGCAAATATGAGATCTCCTGTCTCTGTAAAAACTTCTAGTCTGAGAGTAAAATATAAGAGACTTGTGACAGGTTGTCTTGAGATATGAGACGTGTCAGACTTTTGCTTTGTGATGCATTTTTGAAAATAAATAAATGTATTTCTTGATATTTACCTGCCCTCCACTCACTAAGGCAAGAGCCTGCAACACGTTCACATCAGGCAGTCAATCTCTAAAGAGCCTCGGCAGGGAAGAATAGCCTACAGTTAATGTAAAAAATAAAGTCACAAGCCAACTATAACGTTTGTGCATATTTTTTAATATATTCTCTGGTAAGTACTTTTATTTATTCATTTGTTAACTAGAATTAATTTAGGCTTTTTATCTTATTTCCTTACTATTGCTTTGGTAAAGTTAACACTTATTTTCCATGCCAAACAAGCCCCTTTAAATGTAATAGAAATTGCATTGCAAAGGTAAAGAAAAAAGTGCCATTTTAACATTTGGGGCTTGAGGCTTTAGGGATTGTGCCTCAGTGACTCAGAGCAGGCGAGTGCTGTTTCTATCTGTGCCAGCCTGTGTCACTCTCTGATCGTATGCAGTGTGGGGGATGGGTACCTGTGTCTGACGACGGTCGTTAGGCCTTCAACAACAACAGCTAACTTCAATAGCCAAGATGTTATGTTGAATTCAGAGTGACTGTGACATGGGTCATTCTCCTTCCGCTGTATTGGAGAAGATGCTTTGATACAAATTACATTTAAAATAGGTTGAATGCAATCAACATTTAACTTTTGTTGGAAATCAAATCCTTTAATACAATATACTCAAAAAAGGATCTTAACAAGGTAGTAAACTTGAAAAAATTTAAAATATGCAACTCTTCCTTGAAAGCTCTTTTAAGCAATAAAAGTCCACTGAAAAAGTTAAACTTTCATATATTCTAGATTCATGACACAAAGTAAAAAATGTGAGTTATTTCTTTTGTTTTAATTTGGATGGAACAAACATGGATTAAAAAAATCCAGTATCTCGACGCAAATCAAATACAATGCGCTGTAATGTAGGGATCTCAAAGTGATCTGCACAAAACAATTTTGTTTTCCGGTAAATCTTTTAGTGCCAATGCTTACAGATCAGTCATTTAGAGATGGCTACATAATACAAATGTAGCCTACTGAAATGCAACATGATTGGACTGTTGGAAATAAACAAATAGGCCTTCAGCTGGAAAAGTACAGGTTCTAAGCACCAGTTTGATGGAAATGTTGTGATGTTTGAAAGAGTTTTTGTGGAATAGTGAATGTAAATACATCAGGGAAGGGCTGACTGTGAATCGTGAGGGCAGCATATTCCATCGGTTCGTCTCTTCTCCACCATAAAAATATAATGTATTTAATTTAATTAGAAATGGTTCAGGTTAAATAAAGATAATACAAGCAGGAATATTTAACTGAATGAAATTGTAGTCCTTGATGTGGTACATGATCATAGAATAACTGTTGAAACAGCATGAATTCAGAGTGACAGCTGACTGAACCAAGGATGCAACTGAATAAGATAAACTTTTGTGCAACTGAATCATGGCTTAAGCAAGCCAGGATAACAGAAATATCCTAGGTAAATCTTATCTTGGTTTTGTGCAATAGGCCGCAGGAAGCACACAGTGAACTGCCAAACTGTAAACAATCATGGAAATATTCCATACTGCGATCTGTTTAGTGATTTGGTGCCATCAACAAAAAACTGTGTGTCATTTACATCTTTAGGCTATAAACTGTGAGTCATTTAAATTTTTGAGAGAGATCAAGAGAGAGAGAGACACAGAGAGAGAGAGAGAGAGATAGCGAGAGAGTAAAACTACTGCCTGATTATATAGAGTTCAAAATAATAAATAAATACATCTAGACCTATACATTAAAAAGAAAAACATCACATTATTGTTGTTTTATATTGTCTAAATATGTATGTCAATGTCACGTTTTGTGGCTTGTAGCCTACAATGTGAAACATTATTTTCACTGTATTTTTGCTGCTGGACGCACATCTCACGAGAAGAATAGGCTGGAGCTGACACACTGTCAGATGTGTGTCGCGCCAAACCGACAAGGGACAGTTGGCCCATTATCGGTCAAACCTGTTACCATCAGAAGCAAAACACTCCGTTTAGACACTCCCCTCTCTTTCATCTGATCATTGAACACGGCGTTTTTACTCATCCTCACTATCAAATGTAATAGGCCTGAAGCCTATTGGCTCAGGGCTCCCGGTCAAACCAAAACTCATTTTCTTAATGATGGCAACAACAACACTTTCCCGTGATGTTAAGCTGACGGCGATTTATTAAAAAAGAAAAGAAGGAAAATGCACAGTGCTTCCTGCATTAGGGTCGGGTCCAGTGGCAAGGACATTTTCATTGGGGTGGCCAGGATGGGGCCAGTGATAATTTTTGGGTGGCAAGCACAAGGGCTTCGGTTTCACTTCAACATAAGTGGGGGTCTGGGGTAGTCCCCCATAAAAAAATGTGCTTCAAACATACCATTTTGTGCATTCTGGTGAATTTGGCCGGACCCAACTGGGGTCCGGCCAAATTCACACCACAAACAAACTGCAGCAGCCTGAGAGATGCACACTGAGTTTGTTCAGGTGTACTAACACAGCAGGTGTGAATACGCCCTAGCATCTCTGCCCCATTTCAACTCTGTCTCTACACTATCAGTAAAGCATAACAATGCCAAAAAAATAAAGAAATAATCCAGTTTGGTTTATTCCTCTTAAATTCATCTACGATGGAGTGTGAAAGTCGCACCATCCCAACCAACAGTGGACTTCAGTCATTAGATACAGTGGAAGTGTGGACCTTTCTCTGTGATTGTGAAATAAACAAAATAAATATAGATTGAAGACACAAGAACACTGTCAAATTGATTGAAAACCTCTTCTTATAAAGATTATTAAAGGGAATCTTGAGGGACTGAATTACTCTAAAGGTCTAGGCCTCTAAAATGTTCTGATTGTAAAATTATAGTCTGATGATCAATCTGTTTTTGCAATTAATTAAAATACAAAGAATGTATCTTTCTCTTTTAACTTGTCACCCATAGTCTGACAGGAGAGAGTAGACAGAGAACCAAATTGGCAGCTGAACTGTCTTCACATACTGCAGGCTTTGGGTAGCTGTTCAGCCAGGTCTGAGATGGTCCAGAGACAATCTCCTTAACTCTCCGTTACATTTGGAGAATGTAGTACTGCAGGTAGGGTCAATTAGTATGACACCCATAAGACATTTTAGACCACATTGACATTATTATTTCCCCTTAAGAATTATCCAGTTTGGCTTATTCCTTTTTAAATTCATCCACGATGGAGTGTGAAAGTCGCACCATCCCAACCAAGAGTGGACTCCAGTCATTAGATACAGTGGAAGTGTGGACCTTTCTCTGTGATTGTGAAATAAACAAAATAAATATAGATTGAAGACACGAGTACACTGTCAAATTGATTGAAAACCTCTTCTTATAAAGATTAATAAAGGGAATCTTGAGGGACTGAATTGCTCTAAAGGTCTAGGCCTCTAAAATGTTCTGATTGTAAAATTATAGTCTGATGATCAATCTGTTTTTGCAATTAATTAAAATACAAAGAACGTATCTTTCTCTTTTAACTTGTCACACATAGTCTGACAGGAGAGAGTAGACAGAGAACCACATTGGCAGCTGAACTGTCTTCACATACTGCAGGCTTTGGGTAGCTGTTCAGCCAGGTCTGAGATGGTCCAGAGACAATCTCCTTAACTCTCCGTTACATTTGGAGAATGTAGTACTGCAGGTAGGGTCAATTAGTATGACACCCATAAGACATTTTAGACCACATTGACATTATTATTTCCCCTTAAGAATTATCCAGTTTGGCTTATTCCTTTTAAATTCATCCATGATGGAGTGTGAAAGTCGCACCATCCCAACCAAGAGTGGACTCCAGTCATTAGATACAGTGGAAGTGTGGACCTTTCTCTGTGATTGTGAAATAAACAAAATAAATATAGATTGAAGACACAAGTACACTGTCAAATTGATTGAAAACCTCTTCTTATAAAGATTAGTAGTAAAGGGAATTTTGAGGGACTGGACTATTCTAAAGGTCTTGACCTATAAAATGTTCTGATAATAAATAATAGTCTGATGATCAATTTGTTTTTTGCAATGAATTAAAATACAAAGGACATACCTTTCTCTTTTAATCTGCCACACATGAGTAGTCTGACAGTGGAGAGTAGACAGAGAATCACATTGGCAAGAAAATAAAGGATCTTACTGCTGATCTTTTTTCCCATGTTTGTTTATATCTATCTTTCGTCCTTTATAAAACTTTTATTAACACTTCAACTCAACATATATATTTAGTTTCAAAAACAAAATACAAATCTATTTTCAAGAGACTGGTGTCTTCAGTAAGTAGCCTGTCAACAGCTCTTCACAGCCTGAAAGACTCCCTGGGGCTCAGACAATAGAGGAGTGTTTAAACGACGTGTGTGAATGGGCCAGGCCAGGGCAGGCAGAGGCTGTCCCAGATATGAAATAAACACTCACACACTTCCAAGTCCCCTGTTAGCAAAAGTTATGAAAATTTACCAGAAGGTATTATACATGTTTTTAAGATGATTTAAAGCATGTCCAAGAGGGGACTTGAAAAATGTCCCCTGTTAGTTTTGGAGTCCACTGTTAGTGGATGTGTTACGATCTTAGGTTCCCTGTTGGATAGGTCGGCACACTCACACACACACACACACACACACACACACACACACACACACACACACACACACACACACACACACACACACACACACACACACACACACACACACACACACAGAGAGTCAGACACCTCTTGTTATCTTAGGGGACTGCATGGGGCTGTCAGAATTTGGCGACAGGTCGTGCGTGAGGTTGGAGAGGGCGGATGAGGGTAACAGGTTCCTGGGTTTTCTCTTGTCCACTTCACTTGATGAAAGGTGAAGCGTGTCTGCTTTGGGCCACACCCATTTCACAGTCTATTTATCATCATTTAACCTGTAATTAACACTCATCCCACCAGCATATTTAACATACATGGACTTAACTGGGGACCCAAAAATTAAACTACTGGAAGAAACAAGTAGCAAATAGCAAAATATGAACTTTTTTCTTCTAAAGAAATTACGAGTTATGTTAATATCATTGCATACACAGTATTTCAACTTGCACATACAAAAAACATGCCTCTCAAATACAATATTTTACTTTGCATATGCACTTTTTAACCTTACATTCAAGCAAAACATACCTAATATACAATATTTTAGCTTGCATATAAAAAAAGACTCTCAAAAACATTATTTTAGCTTTCATACGATATACTATTACGTATTGATGAAAACCACTATATAGTCATTACAGGCATCTTGAAGGGATGATTACATAAATGAGGATTTGTGTTCTGTATGAATTCTCCCGACTGATTCACCTTGGTGGACTGAAGCTGCGAGCCATTTAATACATAAAGTACATGGTTAGAGTGAAGGAGAAAAAGGACATCCTCTTCCCTTGTAAAGTGAGAGTCCACTGCTGCTGAAAGAGGCCTCAGGTTGTGTTTATATTGGCTGGAATCAAATTGTAGTAAAGTTGTTTAAGTTTTAAGTGCTTGGAAGCCGAGTTAAGTTGAAAAACGTGCCGAAGGTTTACAACTGACTGTCTTGCTTTCCCTATCTCCACACACACACACACACACACACTGACGCACATGCACGCACACATGCATGCAAGCACACACACACACACACACGCGCACACGCACACGCACACACACACACACACACATACACACACACACACACACACACACACACACACACACACACACACAACACTATACACACTTTATAGATTCCACCCACCTCTTTGTTTTTTAATAATTTCTTTAGTTGTAAATACATTTTTTGTAGCGTAGGCCATATACAAGCCATATAAAAGTTATTTGGGTCAGGTCAGGTTGTATAAGGAATAGAATGACCTTGATGTTATGCTGGAGTCACAAACCACAGTAAGAGCCTGTCACCACCTTCAACCCTTTTCCAGCTCACTGCGCCGGCGGTCCATGTTTTTACTATTCCCCCCTGTAATATTTAAAGGTGCACTTTGCAGTTTCAGGGGAGGGGGATTTGTTTACATTTGCAGAGCCTGCCGTTAATTTACAAACCACATTTACTTCACATGTAATTCTTAGTATTGAATAATCCAATAATCATAAATCAAACCGGGAGACAAAAGTAAGATGTTAAGAGAATATACCTTGGACGTTTTTCAATTATCTGAAACACCCAAAGTTACATAGTGCACCTTTAAAATCCCAAATTAAATTAAATTGCCTTTATCTGCACTGTAAATCCCTCTTCCAGTCTAACGATAGTTAGATGGATTCAAGGTCACATAGATCCCACGTATTTAATTTAGTGTGGGAGCCCAATAGGTTGCATGTAATTTCTCTTGATAGGGTTTTTACTTATATTTGTAGGTTGTATGCTCTGCTAATTGGCGTGCACTGATAGTGTTATTCTTAATTAGTTCAAAGGATTCTAATTTGTAATATTTCTTCTTCCGCATCGTCTTTGGGTCAATTTTTAATTAGTGGAGCTTGTTATATGTTGTTGTGAGTTAATCAGAATAACAAGCTAAGAAAAAGCTGTTAATAAAGTGGTCTGGGGTCAGCTATCTGCAGTCAGTCTTAACACAGCCCACACAGTCTTAGACACAGCGTATGAGGCGGAGGGTTTGCTACAGTAGAATACATCAAATTATTGTTTTTCTGGCGAGGAATAAAAGGTATTATTATCCATAATTGGAGACAGACTGGAGGTGATTTTGAACTTTGCTGCAATTCTGCTCAGTGAGATGGACTACATATAATACATATTGTTTGATGAAGTCAGCGGGTTAGGCTTCAAGTAAAGGTGCCTCGTTATTGAGCATGCATTTTAAAAAGTCCTCACGGAATAAGTGTTTCTCTTAGTCGCTTAGTTGTTCTTCTGTCAGATGAAGTAGGTTTATACAGGCAATAATACAGTGCTTTGAATTGTGCATTATAGGCAAAGCTTTAGTGCATATGATGCCATTTGTACAGGGTATTACAGGGAGTGGATGGCTATGCTTTATCCTGTAACATAATAGCTTAGATGAGTAGCTGAGTGTCACAGAAAAAAAAAATTGTATCTTTTCAGTTTTTCCTGAGAGGTCAGCTCATTAATGCTGACGCTGGTTCGTCTCACTTCATTCCTTTGGGCCTAAGCCGCTCATGGTGTTTGAAGTTTTTAAAATACGATGCTAATTAGTGGCTGATGTTTAATGTGTTTCATCATAAAATGCCTTTTATTTAATATCAAATAGTATAGGCATTGAATAGAATCCATCTCTAAGATGAACAATGCATCACTATATATGGTGGTTAGTACTTGTATATTCTTGTGTCATAAAGTCATGTATTTCTGCTGTCACTAGGTGTCTCCTCGAGGCAGAAGCGGTTGTCTTAAAAATAGAATTTAGAATCTAGATAGTTGAATAGAATCCATCTCTCTACAACACATGTCTATATGGAGGTTAGTAATAGTATGTATTCTATTGCTGAGAGTCATGTATTTGTGGTGTCACTACTTGTGTCACCTCGGGGCAGAAGTGTCTGTCTGTGTGAGTCAGGGAGTGAATCAGAGATCTGCAGGCGTCTGGAAGATGGTTCACACTTCACAGACTTCATTCGTTTCCCTTTTGTGGCCGTTTAGCACAGTCGGTTGAATCATGAAATACCATTCAGAATGTTGTCAGTACACACTGGGATGTTTATATGCTTGGATCTTTTGCAGCATGGTAAAGCAATGGCCATTTCTGCCAATACCCTGACAATCCTTGTTGGCTATAGCAGTAGGAATGCATTGCTACATTTCTGTAAATTATTGGGTAGGCTACAGCAAGTTGTCCATCTTGGTTCGAATCATGAGATACCATTCAGAATGTCCAGATTGTCAGTGGTGGTAAACACTGGGATTCAGTATCTTTGACTATTTTTCAGTATGGACATGCAATGTTTTATATTATGTATAGCAGTATGCATTGCTAAATTTCAGTTTATTCTATGGTAGGCCAACGTCAAGTGGCATGTCATGCTTTGCCTGATTGATTCTTAATGTGTTCCTCATCAGCAGGTGTCACTGGGGTAAACTGTGCTGAATGAGGTTTTCCAGTAATGGTTTGTTTTCAGAACTCAATTGCCTGGAACACATCACATATTCAACACTTCTTCATAAAAAGTTCACTCCACAGTCAGTCGTTAGGAGCTGCCCGCTGTACAAAATAGAGCTGATTACTGGTGTGAGGGCATACGTCTTGAAAAACAGATCACAAACATGTAGTTTTTTTTTTTTTTGAAAATGCTTAATAATTTCCTAATAATTACGACTGGCACTGCAGTTATGATCAAACATCACTCTAACAGGAAACAAAAAGGACTTTTTTGGGTGATTTTTTTCAACTGTGGATCAATACACAATTTGGTGCTCTAGTGAATATTTACCGCAGCAGGAAGATGTGTGTAGGTCCAGCTCAAAATAAACTAAAGTGCCCATGTTCATGGAAATGTCACTCTGTGCAAAGATTCATCCATTCATATTTTTATATTTTGGTCTATCTAGTGCAAAGGCATTGATAATAACTATATAAAAATAGAATTATTTTTTCACTGATAATTTTTGTTGGCTGTTAGGTCTTCAGGTAATTTATAATCTTCACAGGAAGGTTTGACTGTTTCTTAAACATTTCAAACTTCCCTGTAGTCACCTTAAATAACACAGTAACTGTCAAAGCATGGTGCACTTGCTTTCAGTCAAAAGTGACATTTTTAAACTTGCTTTAAACAAATAATGAGCCATAACACCTCCAATGTCTATCACCTGTCTTACATTGTGAAGGCGCATTTGAATAACACATAATTGAACGCGAATAAAACAGGAATTTATTCACACACAATGGAGAAAAAAACACATGAGGCTTTAACAACACTGGCGACACTGAATACATTTTTGAGTGTTTTATTTTTCCTTGAGGCTTGTCGACAATAGGAAAAAATATCACACGCTTTATATTATTTAGGTGATAATTGAAGAACTTTGAAGTCAGTTCTTCAAGTAAAACTATTCATGCAGCAATTCTATAATCATGTATTTAACTATAGATGTATTGTATTAACTTTAACTGACACCACTGTTGAAAGGTGTTCTTTCCAGAGCTTCTTTTGAATTAGTTCGAATGTTAACACTCTGGAAAGTTAAAGTGACCTGGAGGCGTTATAGGGAACATTCAACTCATCACTTTGCTGAAAGCATGTGTGGCTCTCTATGGAATGTTAGGGTGACTTTATATCAAATGAAGGTGGCGCCTTTTCAAATGAAAATATTTGAGTGGGTTCAGCAGTGAGAGTAATGATTTTCAGACCTCAAGTGTATTGAAATGGAACAGGGACATTTACATTGTGGAGGTTAATAGAGGGAGGTCGTTGTGCCAGTGCCCCCCCCTGAATGTGCCAGGAAGGTTCATGCTGCAATTTATTTCAGTAGAAATGAGCTGTCAAGCTGACTT
Organism: Ammodytes marinus; assembly: GCF_949987685.1. NCBI lineage: Eukaryota > Metazoa > Chordata > Actinopteri > Uranoscopiformes > Ammodytidae > Ammodytes > Ammodytes marinus. The sequence goes on from NC_137216.1 coordinate 26,808,944, forward strand.
CTTTGTGTACATTTGAACATTTGGAAGACATTTGAATTACAGTTTGAAGAACTTTATATTAGCTAAAAGAAGGATAATAATTGGTATTTATAATTTCTCTTCTCTTTCTTACCTTCATTTAGGAATCTATCATCAAAAGACACTGAATCTTATTTGTGTTGGTTATTATTAAGTACCAAATGTTCCTGTTCCTATGGCTACACTGTTACTACCGCTGCAGCTACTACCTCGACTGCTAATGTTGCTATAAAGTGCTATTAGTTTGGCTTATAGATGTCAGGAGGCAGAGAGGGTCGTCCACTAATCACATGGTTGGCATTTCCATCCCCAGATGCTCCTCTCTGCGTGTTGAAGTGTCCTTGGGTAAGACAATGAACCCCAGATTGTGGTCATTGCTTACATAAACCCCAAATTGCTCCCAATCGTCAGCCCAGCAGCTTTAATGGTCTTGAAAGAGAGAGAGAGAGAGAGAGAGAGAGAGAGAGAGTGTGTGTGTGTGTGTGTGTGTTTGTGTAAAGCATTTTGGAGAAAGGCATTAAATAAATAGCAGCAAGAAAAAAAGAGTCAGGAACAAGTCACAAAATAATCTCAGTGTGAAACCAATAGCTCTAAGCAGAAAAATCACCAAAGTTGTTGAGAGTTATTTTTCTTGCTGCATTATTTATGTGGTTGGCTTTAGAATGTGAGTGTCTAGAGACCTGTGTGCCCGGGGAGGATGACACACAGTAAACAGGAACAGTGTTGTAACTTGTGTGAGAGGTTTAGAAACACAGATAAGGGAAATTGTAACACGGCGCATTCCCAAGTAAAGCTTGATGTCAATGCGATTTCAAGCAACCACTTTGGACTCAGATTCACTGCAGTATAAGACACTTATGCCTCGTTTCCACCGAGTAGAGCGGGTCGGATCGGAGCGGCTCAGAGCGGGACAGCTCACTTTTAAGAATCTCGGTGTTGTTTCCACCGCCGACCCTACCCTTACTGGTAGGGCGGGGTTTAGGCTGGACTGCGATAGCCGACGCCAGAATGTGGGTCAAACTATCGGGCTGTGGGAACAACTGTGGTCAAGCCAGCGGTCTCTTGTTTTTGCTTGGTCAAACCAGCCGCTTCTTTATTTATTCCCCCCGTGTTGTGAGCACAGAGACGGCTCGGTGCAACTGATAGAGACAGTGAGCGAACAGCACTGGCTGCGGCAGCTACGTGACATCGTAGCAGTGGGACACAGTGTAGCCAACTGATTCATTTAATGACGAGGAAAAACACCACACAATAAACAGTGCCGCGCTCACATTTTCGCCAAAACTCTCTTCACTCTAGCCGAGGTGACTACAAACGGCGGAGATGATTCAAACCAGCCGCTTCTTTATGTATTCCCCCCGTGTTGTTGTGAGCGTGTATTTTACTACTATCTATGGCGTAAACACACAGAGACCGCTCGGCGCAACTCATAGAGACAGTGAGCGAACAGTGCTGGCTGCAGCAGCTACGTGACTATGGGACACAGTGTAACCAACTGATTAATTTATTGACGAGGAAAAACACCACACAATAAACAGAGCTGTGCTCACATTTTCGCCAAAACACAAGACTCTCTTCACTCTTGCCGAGATCTACACATGGCGGAAATGATTCTTTCGACCAATCAAATGACGGCAGTGTGTAGCTCCGCCTTCTCATGCATTTTCGGCCCGCTTTCAGGCCGCTAGTACCCCTACGGAGGAGTACTGAGATCGGGAGCGGCTCAGAGCGGTTAGGTGCGCTTAAATCGTACCCTACCCAACTTTTGGCAAATGAAAAGCCAAACTACCCGGACCGAACCGCTCAGACCCGACCCGCTCTACTCGGTGGAAACGAGGCATTAGTCGCTGAGCTGTACTTGGTCTGCTAAGTAGTTAAAATAGGGGGAAGGAACACCATTTTGTTAATGACAGAACAAAGTCGTTAAATCACTTTAGTTAGTTACATAGAACTCCCAATAGAAAATAAACAGTCCTGTTACTGGTCGGCCACCTTTCCTCTAGGCCATCCTACCACCCCAGTAAGAACATATTAACTTCATGTTCAGCTGTGTTGGGTGCAGCAGGAAATGGCTTTTCCCTTTTCCTCCAGACTCATGATTGAACCTATACTTGAAAACTACTTTCCTCCGTCCTGATAACAGCCAGGTCGGTTGGTAAAAAGTTTGGGCGATTTCTCCGCGTGCTGTCTGTCCTCTGAGGGAACTGCGCTGCAGACAGGAGAGCTGCTTCTCCAGGAGGTAATGGCTCAAAGGGAGAGGGTCAGAGTGTGTTTGAGTGGATGGAACGATGGAGCCTTCCGAGGTGTTTATGTGCCAATGATTTCTTGTTGTGTACTTGTAGCAAAGATGTCTGTCTCCAGCCCTTTACTTTACTGTGAAAGAGTAAAATCACATTGGCCCAAAAGGAAATATAGAGGCAGCGTTTGGATGGCATTAGTGGCCACAGCTGAATTTCATACTTATGATATGGCTACTCCCCCAAGGGTAAGGCATTTGAAAAATCACATGCACAATGCACAAGTTATTTTTCACACTGCCTGAAATGTCATGGCATATTATACAAAAATGATAGCATGTGGCATTTTGATGACAGACTTAATTGATTATTCATATACATACTGATGTGCTTTAGGTGCTGTTGGTCCAAACATTGTTAGGGTGAAGTAAGGGTCACCGTACAGTGCTTCTTTATGTGAGAGTACAGTTACTAAGTGGAGGCAGGTGTGGGAAGCGATTAGTAAAAACAGGTTGAGTGTGTGAAGTGTGTAGGAGTTTGCTATACATATAGCTGAGATTAAAAAAACTTTGCTGTTACTAGAATTATTTCATCAAACTACCCAAGTGTTTGAATAATTGAAACTGAGTCAGGCCTTCTTGGAAGCAGGTGAATTTACTTGCAAACAGCATGCAAGGGTCAGACAACATGTATCACAAATAAGCTTACATGATTGAATACATCGAATGAACAGTGTACATGGGATTATATGCAAGAGAAGGTGGTGTGTGCGCAAACACACACTAAGTTTGGTGTGTCCAGCCCTTATTTTGCTGGCGAAAGCAGAAACATTTTAATTAGGCATACATTCCCAGAAATTCATCTCAGCTGGTGTTATCCTTCATACAATGTCTGATAACAGAATATGGGGAGTGAAGCTACTGTGCACATGAATGCGTCATACCTCTGTATGTGCCAAAATCTTATTAGGCTTCAAGGCTAAACAACAAACTTGTAGCAAAACATTTTGGAGTTCTCAGGTTCTGGGACAAAGTTCAATAGGCAGAAAGCATGTATTGTGCATTAAAATATTATACAATAAAGCAAATTAAATTCTGTTAACATTCCACCCTTTTTATAATATTTAATGCAACTTTTTGCAACACTTCAAAGCAAAAGGGCAAAGGATATGAGTAAATATATTTCAGTCAAGCAGAATAATATCAAGTACATCAACATCACAGTTGTGAAAATGCAAGTTTGTGTACTGGTGCAACAGTCTATGTACAGTTTCAGAGAGGACAGTTTTTTGCAGAAGCCAGGGAACAGGAACCAAGATCGTCTTGATGGTCAACAAGTCCTTTTGTGGCATTTTGACGCAAAGTGTCCTTCATATCACAGTCACTGGGGGAATGGTTATGTAGGATATTACCATAACCGATTCAGATTGTTCCTCAGTGTCCAATTGTCCTTATTGAAGAATGGTCAGCTTCGTCTTCTCCTTGCATCTGAAACAGAATGAATTTGAGCAGTAACATGTTCTCAAAAGAAATGCTCATCATTCTGCCAGGGTTGTTTCTAAAATATCATCCTATCCATTTTGCTTGCTCTAGATGTCACAATTAACGCACAACAACATTTTAGGATAGGTTTGATTTCATTCTTCCACATGGTTGTCTGTGTTTGGGCAGCATTCAAGCACACACAGGCAGTCAGTGAGACAGGCCCTCCCTTTTCTGCATGGGACTGAATCACACACACACCACATTCCTGAGAAGCTCTCTACTTCTCCAAATCTGACATGGTGTTATAGTTTGTTCTTCAAATAACAAAAGTTAACATGTAGGTTAAGTATAGGTGTCTTTACAGTTAACCAGTTTTTGAATCAATTTATATCAACAATACACATTATGATCATATTTTCAGCATAAAAATCCCCTTTAACTTGTAATTCAAATCAAAAGCATTGAACAAGTCTTTTCAGTGAACATTTTCATAAAAAGAACACAAAAGGATGCTTTTTTGTAAGTTTATGCTGGGACTTCAAATGATTGACTGCACCTTTAATCTTTAAGGTTCACTATGGGGCTGGAATTGTCAAGATATTTAGCTCTAAACTTTAAAGCGTTTAGCAATTTAGTCAGAACTCTGGTCATCTTTAGGAGACAAGCATTTTATAACCCATCATAACAGCATAACAATTGTATGCACACTTACAAAACCTTCTATCTCCCTTCCCCTACATACTTTTTCTTTCTTTATAACATCCATAAACAATCAGTTCCAAACAATCTTTTTCCTCTTACACTTTCAACAACATTCTCTTATTCATCTCCTGGGCCACCACCTCTCTCTGATTGATTTTTTCCTTCTCTGGGATGGGGGCACTTGCGAAGCCAGTGATCATTCTGGCCGCATCTGAAACACCCAGTTTGCCTTTCTTTCTCTGTGGCCCCTCTCTGTTTCCCACCTCCCCATTGTTTCTTATTAAACTCTTTTTCTCTGCCTCTTTCAGCTGTCGGGTGAATTACCTCATTGTTAACTACAACCTCCTCACAGGCTGTAACTAGCTGCCGGAGTTGAGATGTTAGTTCTTCACTTGTCTTAAGGAGGCTTTTAAGCTGGTCTTTGCTTATTTTTATATCAAATGTATCCATTTTACAAGTAATTTAATTTTTAAAATGTAAAATCTAATATCAAATTACCCAGTAATCTATTTAAACAGGGTGAACACCCCTATTCCCTCCAATTGATTAACAAAATTCACCAATTTAAACTAGAACACCCTATGTGATGTATTCTAAATAAAACTAATAAGTCTACTCTGCAGTTGTAGACTATTGACAAACATAACAAAACAAAACAAAACAAATAAACAACCTGTCATAGACTAACTCCCTGGAGCAGTACTATATCCCCAGGCTAAGTAACAACAAGCAGCCAGATATCAATTTGTTTCCATAAAACCTTCCCGAATTACAAAGAACTCTCAGTTTAATGGAACAAACTATATCTGTCAGAATAAAGGGACCACCCTCGACCCCACACTAATGATCATCTAATTACGTACGTGAGACTTTTGTTTTTGACAGTGTAAATTCTCAAACACCAAAGGCTGAGATAGGTTTGTCTCTAGTGCATCTCCCCAAACACTACAGGTTGAAATATTTTTCTCTTTAGTGCATTTTCCCAAACACTACGATCAGTTATTCTCCCTTACGGTAAAACCATGAGAAATACTGCTTCATAAACTAGTTTATCTACCTAATACATAAAACAAAGGAATTCCTAATTCCTGGACAAAACAAAATCAGCTGTTTATATTCACCTGATTCGAAGAAAGCCTCGACTCGCTCAGTTTTGGCTCTGGATTCCGTCACCCCTCCTCCGTCCAAGTAGAGTCTGCAGACAGCCTCTTTTGTAGCTCTGTTTACTGGAGGTCTTTTGTCGAGAGATCTTGGACTCCCCCGTCTTCACGGTGCAGGCTCTTCTTGTCCAGAGAAGAAGATGTTGGATCCGGCTCGAAGGACCATTTGTTACTAGAATTATTTCATCAAACTACCCAAGTGTTTGAATAATTGAAACTGAGTCAGGCCTTCTTGGAAGCAGGTGAATTTACTTGCAAACAGCATGCAAGGGTCAGACAACATGTATCACAAATAAGCTTACATGATTGAATACATCGAATGAACAGTGTACATGGGATTATATGCAAGAGAAGGTGGTGTGTGCGCAAACACACACTAAGTTTGGTGTGTCCAGCCCTTATTTTGCTGGCGAAAGCAGAAACATTTTAATTAGGCATACATTCCCAGAAATTCATCTCAGCTGGTGTTATCCTTCATACAATGTCTGATAACAGAATATGGGGAGTGAAGCTACTGTGCACATGAATGCGTCATACCTCTGTATGTGCCAAAATCTTATTAGGCTTCAAGGCTAAACAACAAACTTGTAGCAAAACATTTTGGAGTTCTCAGGTTCTGGGACAAAGTTCAATAGGCAGAAAGCATGTATTGTGCATTAAAATATTATACAATAAAGCAAATTAAATTCTGTTAACATGCTTTAATCATTTCATGCACCATAAACTGCAGGAAAATCATCAGGAAACATTGTAATCTTGTGATGCATTGGAGATGTAGATAAAAATATTTAGCTTACAGAGGAAAAGTCTGGCGATTATCCGGGTTTTGGATTTTTACTCTGAGGCGGGCTCAGTGGAATAGTGGGGACATTCTGACTATATTTCACCTCTAAATGCGTCCATAACTTCTCTAGACTGATTGCAATTGCATTAACTGAAAGCCTGGATCACACACACACACACACACAAATGTACATATATTAGCCAAAGAGATACTGTATTAAATGCACATTTACCTGTTAAAATAGTCAGGCAACTATCTTGGTACATTGGTATGTGCATAAATATTATTTTTACTTCACAAGGAAGACAAATCTGTACAGTAGGGGAAATCGTTTAGAAAATAATGAATGTGAATTATTCTAAGCTGCAGAGTTCTTCTGGCATTAAGTGAGACTATAAATAACATTCTCATCAAGGTGGTTTTCCCCTTGCAGTTCAGGGCGGAAGAAAAAGAACCCTGGAAGACCCATTAATCAGCCCTTTTCCACAAGATTTTTTAAATTTTCATTAATGGCTGCGCACAGGATGAAAATCTTAAAAAGATTTACCCACAATATCGACATAGTAGTAAAGGCTAAAACTCAATGTCCTGTACTTGTGGAAAAGTTCTTGTGGTAAATAATGCCGGGGCACATTTGTATGTGTGGATTGAGAGGAACGGACTGTATATGTGTACTGCACTATGAATGGGTTGACACTTATATGTTATACTGTTTGGGATGTATTGAGAGATTGTAGCAGTATTACATTCAACAGCTGACTGTCTGTTTCTACCTTTGGTTTGGCCGGGAGACAACACTTTCAACGCTGGCAATTCATGTAATTTACAAATCTTTTCTCATTAATTTCACATAATTATAGTATTATTGTCTAGTTAATTGACCTTAAAAAATCTAATGCTTGTTTTCAAAGCACTAATTGCTCTAACTTTTTAGTCATTTGGCTTAGAAATAATGAGTTGTATAATATCTAACATAATATCATATTAGCACATTTCCAGCAGCGACTGTAACCTGCTGTGTGACTTTAATACATGTCAAATCAGAGTCGTCTCATCTCACAGTAATGAAAACACTGTCGTGATCACAGCTGGCTGCTGTGCATGTTCCTCCTCCTCCTCCTCCTTCTGCCACTCCCCCCTGTCTGTCTCCACACCTGGTTCTCATCACCAATCAACTCACCTACATCTACTCCTGGTTTCCCTGCTGTCGTCGCCAGATCGTTATCATTCCCTACAGTGGTAACTATTCACGCCTGGCTCCAGTTGATAGTACTCGCTCTTCTTGTTTCTTGTGTAGTTTTGTGATTCCTTCTTACTTGTGTTTTCCTCTGCCTGCAGTTACCCGGATCACTACCTCCAGTCTACCTACCTGCTGCACTACCCCTGGCTTCCCCATTCACCACCTGCTCCCCACCTCGTTAAATAAACCTTTTATTTAAATCCTACTTCGCCTCTGTCTGCTCTTGGGTCCAGCATCGTAACCGTAACAGAACGATCTGGCCAAAATGGACCCAGCGGACATGGACTTTATCCGCGGAGCTCTCGCCGCCCAAGGCTCTCGGGTTGCGGAGCACAGCAAAGCCCTCTGGGACGCTATGGAAGCCTTTAAGAATCTCGCTACTCGAGTTACTCAGTTGGGTGCACAATTGGACTTACTGGCCTCCCACATCACAGCGCTTCCACTACCAGCGGCACCTCCGCCTGCTCCCACTCTCCCGTCACACCTGCCACGAGCTCGTGAGCCTTTCATTCCTGCGCCGGAGCGCTACGCTGGGGACATGGGTACGTGCAGAGCTTTTTTGATCCAGTGTTCCCTAGTTTTCAGTCAGCAGCCTCTCACCTACCCCACTGAAAAGGCGAAGATCGCTTACATTATGGGGTCACTTAAGGGTAATGCACTAGCGTGGGCTTCAGCATTATGGGACAGTGATTCCCCAGTTAATGACAATTTTGACCTTTTTGTAGCTGAAATGAGGAAGGTTTTTGATCACCCAGTAAAGGGGGGGGACGCCGCCAAGCGGCTTATTTCATTACGTCAGGGCTTCCGCAGTGTAGCTGAGTTCTCCGTCGAGTTCAGGACCTATGCAGCCAGGTCGGGCTGGAACGACAAGTCACTACGTGGGCTTTTTCTTTCCGGTCTCAGTGAGACAATCAAGGATGAGCTGGCTACTAGGGAGGAAGCGGACACTCTCGATGAAATGATTTCCCTCTCTATCCGGCTGGATAATCGCCTACGCGAGCGGCGTAGGGAGAAGACAGTCAGCTCCGGGCCCCCGGCATCCGCTGCTTCCCATTCTCCACACTTCCCTGAAACTGCCCTCTCTGCTCCCGTGACGCATGCTGTCACTGAAGAGGAACCTATGCAGCTGGGGCGCACACGTCTCACCCAGGCAGAGCGGCGTCATCGGATTAAGACCGGAGTGTGTCTGTACTGTGCGCTCACCCTGCCTCCTCATCGCTCCTATGACTGTGCCACTGATCTCCTCCCCGGCGCCCCTTTGCCCAGTAGTCACCTGTTTAACTTGTCCCGTCCTGAGAGGGAGGACATGGAGAAGGTCAGGGCAGTGACAGACTGGCCCATCCCTGATTCCCGCCAGAAACTGCAGCAGTTTCTGGGATTTGCCAATTTTTTCCGGAGGTTCATCTGTGACTACAGCAGGGTTGCAGCCCCTCTCACCCGTCTCACCTCTCCTGCCCTCCCATTTGCCTGGACGCCTGAGGCGGACGCTGCCTTCTCTGACCTTAAAAAGCTTTTCTCGTCTGCTCCCATCCTTATCCAACCGGACCCCTCCAGGCAGTTCATCGTGGAGGTTGATGCATCTGACACTGGGGTGGGGGCGGTCCTGTCCCAGCGCTCAGCTTCTGATGAGAAGATTCACCCCTGCGCTTTTTTCTCTCGCCGGCTGGTTCCTGCTGAGCGTAACTATGAGGTGGGTGACAGAGAACTGCTGGCTGTTAAACTAGCGTTGGAGGAATGGCAGTACTGGCTGGTGGGGGCAGAACAGCCGTTTGTGGTTTGGACCGACCACAAGAATTTGTCTTACATTCAGACGGCCAAGCGCCTAAATTCCCGTCAGGCCCAGTGGGCCTTGTTTTTTGGACGTTTCAGTTTCACCCTCATTTACCGGCCCGGGTCCCGCAACGTCAAGCCTGACGCCCTCTCTCGTCAATTCACCGCTGTGAACACACCGGTCCTCCCTGACACTATCCTCTCTCCTTCCTGCCTCAAGCTGGCCTGCACGGTTGATGCTCGGGCCTCTAATGGCCACACAGTTCGTCCCCACGTGCCTTTCAAGCACCCTGTGTCTCATCCCCAGCTGCCTTTCAAGCACCTTGTGCCTCATCCCCAGGTGCCTGTCAAGCACCCTGTACTTCATCCCCAGTATTCCTTCCAGGAGCCTTTACCTAATCTCCATGTGCCCGTCCAGCGCCCTGTGCCTTATCCGCAGTATCCCGTCCAGCGCCCTGTGCCTTATCCGCAGTATCCCGTCCAGAAGCCGGTGCCTCATCCCCTCTTGGAGCATAAACCATATTCTCCGATTCCCCTCTGGGGCACAGAGCCTCATCCCCAGGTGTCCGACGATTCCCCTGTGCCCGTGGGGCCCCCTGTGTATTCCCAGTTTCCCCTCTTTGACCCTGAGCCTCATCCCCAGGTGGTCAAGGACCAAGAGCCACATCTCCAGTTTCCTGTCTGGGATTCCAAGCCCTCGTTTCCAGTGACGGACCCTGAGCCTCAGCCCCACGTTCCCCTCTCTGAGCCTGAACCTCTTCCCCAGGTGGTCAAGGAGACCGGGTCCATCCAGATTGGCCTAGGCCGCCAAGAGGCGTCCATTGAGGAGGGGGTACTGTCGTGATCACAGCTGGCTGCTGTGCATGTTCCTCCTCCTCCTCCTCCTTCTGCCACTCCCCCCTGTCTGTCTCCACACCTGGTTCTCATCACCAATCAACTCACCTACATCTACTCCTGGTTTCCCTGCTGTCGTCGCCAGATCGTTATCATTCCCTACAGTGGTAACTATTCACGCCTGGCTCCAGTTGATAGTACTCGCTCTTCTTGTTTCTTGTGTAGTTTTGTGATTCCTTCTTACTTGTGTTTTCCTCTGCCTGCAGTTACCCGGATCACTACCTCCAGTCTACCTACCTGCTGCACTACCCCTGGCTTCCCCATTCACCACCTGCTCCCCACCTCGTTAAATAAACCTTTTATTTAAATCCTACTTCGCCTCTGTCTGCTCTTGGGTCCAGCATCGTAACCGTAACAAACACTATGCTAACAATTTTCTTTTTGTTACCATGAAATTCAGCCCCTACAACAATACACTTACATTAGTAAGCAGCCTCATTTTGATTTTATACTATTTGAGGTGCAAAGTAGCTTCAACAAATCAAAATGAAATATGACTGTAACGTGTGAAAACACATTTTTGGTAATATCTTAAGCCTATTTAATTTATTTTTTCAGTCTTGTGAATATACCTCCTTTGGTTTTACATTTTCAAAACTCATAAAACAACTTTGAAATCATGGTTCAACCCAAGTTGAGTTAAGCTAACAACTATAAGAGAACTGTGGAACTTACTCTATACAGTCTAACCAGCTTAAAGGGATTTACAGTGCACAGCGGTGAGGTGTTTGGAGTTAAGGGAAAAGATCACCTTTACTGACCCCTAGCAGAGGCTGTTAGCAGCGGGCCGTCACTGGGGATTTAAGCTTTATTTGCTGCACTGTTAGCCAGAGAAAAGTAAAAACAAGCTGAAATTGTTGAACCATTGAATGTCCATTTTCACATGTGGGTTCACATGGTATCTGAATTATTTATTTGTTTTTTAACAATAGTTGTTTTTTGAAATGACAACGTTGACAAAAAAGTTAAGATTTTAAAGCCATAGTGTGTAACTTTAGCATATATGACTGTTGCTTACATCCGAGTCTTGCCAAAAGAGTTGACACATAGTTGGTTAAGCCTATCAGCTCCACAAAACTCTCTGTATTTCAAAGTATGGCAGCGTTTACAAACTGGTGTCACCCCTCAGCCCAAGAAATGTTTCAGTTGTTGATTCTACTAAGAAAAAAACCTGGACGTACAGTGAAAGGTATAAAATCCATGCGCGATCACCCAAGGCTTATCTCACGTAGATGCACCGACAGTGTTGTTGTAATTCGTCAGAATTCCTCATGGGGGCGACAGAAGTCACACACTATAGCTTTAATCTATCAAGTACTGTATTGCATGTTTATATTCATATAATGTATTTTTTCACTGTAAAAGTAGTCCATTAAGGTGCACAGTAGTTGCCGTTCAGTAGTTGGGTGAAAAAAGAGATTGTATGTTTTCGCTTCATGGTTTCTGGTATTTTGCCCGGGATAATTGTAACAGTGTATATTTCAGTGATGGCATTCATTTTCATGTTGTATTACATATATTTTTTTCTTGTTCCTTTTATCAAAGGTTTTCACCTTGCAAATATGTCAAATAACTACCTAACTAACTAATTGTAAGAAGAAGAAAAAGAGGACACAAGTTTAGAGTGAAATCTCTTTCAAGTGGAGACTGCAAAAAAAGAAAGAAAACTTGACACAAACTATATGTCTTGGTCTCATGATTTTTGGTATTTTTCTGGGGATTGTTGAGCAGTGGAGCGGGACAGTGAGGGAGGGAGGGAGGGGGGTGATCAGCTGTGTCCCGCCCAGGAGGGGCTGCTGACCCGGGAGTCAACCTCATCTGTTTCTCCCTGTGGACACAAACACTGCTGGAGCTCAGAGCCACCGCCACTGAGCCGCTGTTCATGTATCACCAACTAAATCTGCTTACAACAGCCGGCGGCACTCCACACATCACACTGCACAGAAGGCTGGGGAAACTAGCTGGTGTGTTATGTACACCTGTAAGATATAGAAATGTCGGGGTTCTATACAAAAAGGAAATAAATTGAGCTGATGAAAAGAAAAAAACTCCACAAACCTTGTAGTTAAAGTAGAGCTGGGATTTCATTAAACTCTTGACACCATGAATAGTAAGTATGCAGTGTACTGATTTCAGTCATAGATTACCCATGCTCCTTTGCCTCCTGTGTGTGTGTGTGTGTGTGTGTGTGTGTGTGTGTGTGTGTGTGTGTGTGTGTGTCGGCGTCTGAAATAGAGAGCGAAAGCAAGACTATAGGTTTCCATTCCTCAAAGAAAATAACCAGTCAATGAGTGAAAAACGATTCTCCCTGGATAATATTTTTCAGAAGCAATAGGCTCATATTTTCCATCAGGTATTTGAGTAGGTGCATTATTCATAACAAACACTGCTTCAAATGATGATCACTCAGTAAAATACTTCTTCACAACGCAGCCATCTCTCCAGTGGATCACCGCAACCGTGATGCGACAAAATGAAAAGTACAATGCCCACCATCATGGTTAATGTTGCCTGGCATTGTGCCAAGATATCTAGTGACCTTTAAAGGTTCACAGATGAGCCACTTTGGCACTGCGGAGTCATTCTCAGCCATAAGAAGAGCAAGCTCAGCAGACAAGCAAAGGAAAGACATTTAAGTGAAAGAAGAGAAGAAGAGAGAGAGAAAGGTGGAGAACTCATTAACAGAGAATTGATCAAGGCTGGTTCCACCCAGCACTAATGCCAATATTCTTCCAAGGCTGATGTCTTTGCTAACACCAAAACAAGTAATCAGTATAGCCTCATTTCACTGACTATACAGAGGTATACAACGGCCCACTAATGATTGTGTTTACAGACACTGAAGAATGATAATTATCTTCAGAGTATCAATACGAGCTAGAATGCCTTTTAACTTATTTACAAAGGGTAAAAATACTTTGGTTTTATGTTCTTTATATACTTATGATAGAAAATAAAGGAGTGACTCATCTAATCTGTTTTTGAATTATGTAAAGGACAAAAACGTTTAGAATATGTCTCATAAAAGTCCTGGTTTAGATTTTGTGCCTACATACTCGAATAGCTTTCAAAGCCTTCCTTTAGGATGATTGCACCAATTTGTGTGAGACTAGCTTTCATATAAGGCTTTACAATTGTAAAATTACCAATTTTCTAGTACGGATCAGCCTATTGTTCGTTTGTGAAACTATTGTATGGCATGTGCTAAATGGTTCCTGCCTGGATATATGATTTCTCTACTTGACGATGCACCCACTTGGTTAACCTTTTAAAGAAAGAATAAAATAAAGATGAAAGAAAGGAAAGAATGAAAAGAGTCATCAAAAAAGAACATGGACAAAGGTCTCACTTAGATCTAACAAAGAGAGGAGTTACATAACACCAGATGGAGAATAGGACTATATTTGTATATTTTCCTATAATATCATTGCCAATTATGAAAGCTTAAAGCTATCACTGTAAACAATTGCTGTAAATTTACAGCAGGATTTCAACAGCATTTACCTGCTATTTATAAAAACAGCATTTAACTGTTAATATAAAAGGCAGTCTGTTAAATTACAGTCCTTTGGTGTTATTTTACGGAACAGTAATGTTTTTCAAAAATACTGAACTTTCCTGTTAATTTACCATCAAACTTGGAAGGGACAACTTGACATGAGCTGCCTGCACATGTGAAGCTTATACAGTTTTCTTCATTAATCCTCATCCATCCACATCTTAACTAATAAGTGTTGTTTACTGTATATCCTCTGGTTAAGTTTACTTAAAGTTGAGTTATATCTACTTGGAAATGGAAATTGCAGTTAACGTAATTAAACCAAGTTAGTCTTACTTAACTGAAGAGTTGTGTTACTCAGTAGAATGAAGGAAACGGATTGCCTTAGATAAATCAAGTAAGCACAACAAAGTGTATTGTAGAGACGCCCGCTTTCCCACAATGACTTGTACTGGACTAAACGTTTGTTATGTTGCTATTTGCACCCTCAGTAAAGGGGATGTTTCATTCCATTACCTCACTATGCATTTTGTTTAAATAAAACATTTCTGTGTGAACTAACTCTTATTTTTGGTTATAACAAACGGTTTGTGGAAATCTTAAACAAGATCCCTAGTTCAACTCAGGAGACAATTTACAATAGAAATTAATCATTCCATTGAACTTAATATATTGTAAAAAGTGTCTTGAAGTAACAAACAGAAGCTGCTCTCTGTGTTTAGCATTTGCACAAATAGGGGACATAGTAAATTTACATATGGAATGAAACACATCTGCCCAATGAAATATAACATCCCCTTCGCTCACGGTGCAAACAACATAACAAACATTTAGTCCAGGTTCATCCCTTTTTTCATTAACAGTATAATCATGTCAATTTTAGTGACAGTCAAATAATGTTAATTTAACAGTAAGAAAATGGCAACCCTGCTGCCAGTTGATTACTGTTTTTACTGAAAAAACAGGTTCATACAGTTTTCTTCATTAACAGCATAATCCTGTCAATTTTATTGACAGTCATATAATGTTAATTTAACAGTAAGAAAATGGCAACCCTGCTGCCAGTTGATTAATGTTTTTTACAGGGAAATTTCTTACAGTGTATAGTATGAAACTTATGTTGCCACCATGAGGACTTCTGAGTAGTTAGAACAACACTGTTGGCATATCTACATCTCCGTCTTTGGTGAGCACGCATAGATTTGATACCTACTGCTGTACGTCCAGATTTTTTCTTATTCAAAAACTGGAACATTTCTTGCGTTACTTTAGGGATGTTTCTGAGCTCCTGTGCCAGTGTCAGGGAGTGACACAGGTTTGTAAACTCTGCCATACTGAGAAATACAGAGAAAGTTGTGTGGAGCTGATAGGCTTAATCAACTTTGTGTCAAGTCTGTCAACTTGTTTGGCGAGGGCTTGAATGAAACCGAAATTAATTTATATGTCTCCCCTAGGGAGCTTCCTGGAAAGGGTTTAAGTTTGAAGCTAAAATTCGACCATCAAAGAACAATCATTTGAAATAATTGTCTAATTATCTGAAATCTTGTTGACATTGACATTGCTGGTAACAAAATACAAATGAGCAAAGTATTGATTCCACAAAAAGTCCCAAAACAAACAGCTCACGATGCATTCCCTGGAGGAGTGAGAAATAAAAAAAAGTATCTATCTATCTATCTATCTATCTATCTATCTATCTATCTATCTATCTATCTATCTATCTATCTATCTATCTATCTATCTATCTATCTATCTATCTATCTATCTATCTATCTATCTATCTATCTATCTATCTATCTATCTATCTATCTATCTATCTATCTATCTATCTATCTATCTATCTATCTATCTATCTATCTATCTATCTATCTATCTATCTATCTATCTATCAGGAAATGGTCAAGTTCATCTCCATCTACCTTAACCCCTAGATGGTCTGTGATTGGCTGCAGATCCCACATCTCCTCTAAATCCACTGTCCCACTACATTTATCCGGCCTGCACTCCAGAACAACCCATAAAAGCTTTCTCTGATATGACGCCCTTATAAAGACAGGAAGAGGTCGTTTGTCAGTGTCTTTCAAAACCGTTACAAAGCCCAGTTCCAAGAAAAACAATATTATTTTTATGATGTGACAATGCTATTGTTAAGGTTTGGTTAGGTTTTGACACTAAAACTGTATGATGTTGATTGACTGTATGTAGGAAATAGCAAACAAACAAGCGGTCTCCTGTGCCAAAGGCCAATATAAACACATACACTTTTTTGTCATTTGAGCGCAATTATATGTTGTTTTTGGATTAACTAATGTTATCTGTACTGGTCGCCATATTCACCAGTGAATACATATATGATTAGGAAATAGGGGAAAATAATGCTGAGGCCCACAAGCTATGAGGCTAGTTGAGTGTTGTTCTGTGCATTGAACTGGACTCAAGGTAAAGTCCTGTCACCTTTATTCAAAAGCAACTGTTTGACTCTAGAGATCGATGGTCAGCGGTTACATCCAGTTCTTTTTCAGGATTCCAATGCATGGATTTCCCTGTCTAAATAAAAGTAAATAGATCAGTAATGTGAAGTTTACATGGGAAAACATGTGGAGGTGTTCACCTTCAGCATTACAATTCACTTTATGCCGAACACGACATTTTAACTTTTTAGATGTTTGAAGATAGATAGATAGATAGATAGATAGATAGATAGATAGATAGATAGATAGATAGATAGATAGATACACAATAAGTCAAGTGATCAGTGTATAAGTAAATAAAAAAGGAACAATTCAGATATTCTCAACAAAACTCAACTGAAGACATATTTTCGTGAACTGATTGTCCTAATAGGCGAAGAGCAGAGTGTTCAAAACAAAGGATAAAAGTGGGTTCACTCCAGGAATAGTTCAATGTCAGCAGGTCTTTGCAAAGGCAGATGAATAGCAAAGTCTAATCGCCCCCGGCAACAATGACCCCCTGCACAGCTCCTTTACACTCGGGTGTTGAATCAGTCTATTGCTAAAGCTGCTTTTTAGCTTAACACATTTTAACATTAACACATCCACCTATGGGAGGACTTAGTATAAAGAGAAAGAAAGTAGTTCAAAAAGGAAAAAGTGCTTACAAAAAAACGGTAAATACTTCGACTCTTCCACTGGCCTTTGAAGCCCTGATTATCTAAAGATAGATCTACAGCCGCATGACTAATGATCAACATGACGCAAGAAGGTGTGAACATTATGAAACAATTGAAACTGTCAGAAGTAGTTTATATTGAAGTTAAGCTACAGCAGAATTAATACATTCCTTTGTCTGGCATTTTCAAATCTTTAACCGTGTGAATTCAAGCGGAACAGTTCCTTTGTCTATCAGTGAATGAAGATAAATCCTTGTTGATAAGTACAAACATTGACTCAGTATTCATAACAGGGTACTGTATTTTTTTTGTATTTTCTGTCATGTGAGTAATGTGGATCCTCATAACTCACATGGCAAACGCATAAATAATACAGTGGCTGACCAGGTTTCCACATATCAAAATGTGAAAAACATCAATTAAGAAGTGGCAGGTTCTGGGTATGTGTGGACATGTTTCCACAAGTAGTGGTGAGAAAGCACGGTCAAAGTGAAACATCCATAAATGTGAATGTTTAATGCGCCCGATTTCTCACTCTGGGAAGCTACAGAAGCAGACATATTTTCCTGTTTTGAAAATGTTAAGGTAAAAATAGAATAAAGCAAAACAACAAAATGTAGTCTATTTTGTCAAATTTAAAGGCTGACCTTGTGTATATATATATGCAATTGCTAAAAAACAAATCATCCAAAAGTGTCCCTGTAGCACGTACCAACAAGCCCTCTAAAACAAAAAAAAAAACACAATTTGCAGTTTGTCCATGACCTCTAGAGAGACACATAAAAGAGATTTTCTGATCTGACGCCCGGCTGAGAGGATGGAATCATTTTGTCTGTGCCTTCCAAAACAAAAACAAACCAACAAGAAAAAAATAAATCTGTTTTATGATCTGTCAAAACAAGTATCGAGGTAAACGGTTCTGTTAAAACTGAAGTTGGAGATTCGAGAACTTTATTGTCATTCTAACCATGCAGCCAACATGCACAGTTCAGAATTAACTTTTTAAATGTATCATTCATTTTTTCATATAAAATTCTAGAAAGAAATAGGAATTAAAATGGTTTGCAGTGGATCTATCGCTGACTTTAGTCACTTTAAGGTGAATTTAAAGGATACAGGGACCTCCATATTATTCGAACCAAAGGCTGTAGGAAGTTCATGGAAACGTTTAATAAGACTTGAAAGCCCAAGCTGAAAAGTAATTATTCATATATTGGGTGCATTTGCTTTGTATCTCAGAAATGTTTTTTCCATGCATATTAATGAACTGTTTGTCTGAATCCACTCGCCCTCAAATTGCCTCTTGAGTGGCAAAATAAATTACTTTGAATTCCGCCGAATCGAATGGTTGTGACAATATGAATAACTCTGAAATTCATCCCAATGATCTCACTGGGATGCTATTATCATTTAAAAGGATGCAATTATTCAAGTGACCCCAGACTGAAAGAGATTCAGCTTCCATTGGGTCTGTTGGTGAGTTATTTATACATCGACAAACAAGTAAATCTGGATGGCACTGATGTAGGAATCAAAGGAGCAGCAGCATGCCAAATGTAAAAAACAAACAAAAACAAGGATAGCACACAGGCAAAAAAGAAAAAAACACAATTAGTCACTGTTCAAAAGGATGGACAAACATGAGAAATGATCAAAGAGTGAAGGCCTGAAACAAATACTCTGGGGCAGGCAAAAGGGGCTGCCAGGGACTTGATGTTGGTTGCAGGGTAACAGATGAAAAGGCTTTTTTTTCAGTTCCAGGCGTCTACTTCTATAGCGGCCAGAGAATAAGAAAAACGGGATGTCACATTACTTCTTGTGTGCTGTGCCAGATGCTGTGGGGAGAGTGTAGCAGGGTCTGTCAAGAGCAGCAGCAGCAGCACTCAATCTGTTTCCAAAGCCCCTCAAGCTCAGACAGAAGAGAAAAAGGCTTTTTGGAGAGAGAATACAAGTCTGTCCGTTTGCACAGAAGCATCATCAGTTCTGGTTGGTTGTATAAAGGTTGTTCATGCCCAATTCTCTGTCAAGGTCCAAGGAGGCTTGATATTGTTCAAGAGTCAAGGTTATTATGGGAGTAAGAGCGACTGAAGGGACATAGTCCCTGGGGGGCTTTAGCATTGGTTTGTCAGGTGTGGATTTGGTTCTGGAACAAGTGCAAATGTAAACCCAAATCTTCTGCCAACCGTTATTGCACAACCACTGACTTTGGTAAAATAAACTAAACTTTATTACATGACTTTACATTTAATTAAGCTGACATTTTTTTTCAAAGTAACTTCAAAAAGGTGCATTCAACCATGAAGGTACAAGAATACCAATAATCACGTAAACACATTAGCCTCAAATAAGCCAAACTACAAAGTGCCACATGGAAGTGCTACATGAAGGTGCAACATGTTAGTGTGGTCTGTAGGAGTAAATAACAACGGATGAATATGTGACTTAATCAGCCTGAGCAATTAGGCTATTCATTATTCATGTCCCTTTTTTAAAATTATAATAATAACCTTTTCATTTCCCAGTTTATATGGCACAATGTTTCCTCAGCAAAAAGCTATATTGACTTAAACTAATGGTCAACAGCCTGAGATATTAATCTACTACAAGCTTCCAGGCATCAGTAATAAAATCAGTATTCACATTATGGATATGAATACTTAAGTGAAGAATGACTATAATGATGTGATGGTCATTTGTGTGCCTACATGCTCAATGTGTGTGTTTCTGTATTAGACAATTAGACCAGTGCTGGTTACAAACAATACATCCGTTTGATTAACACAATTTAAATGCGATCATGGATACTGAATTTTTCTTTCTTTTTTTTATACACAAGTGAAATTCATGAGTGAAAGTCAATTAGCAGAACATCAGTCTGAATACAGTGTTGAAAGAAATGACAAGCAATATAAGCAGACATTTTATTTGGGTATTTTTATTGAACTGTTGTTTTCTCAAATTGTTACAGATAATTTTCAATGAAACCTAACTACTTTGATGTTATTGCTATCTGTCATTCGGCCCCCACCCCAACCAAGCCATGAACCCAAGTCCTGCCTTACTGTGTGGTTTTCCGCAAACCTGAGCACCCTGAGTTAACCCACAATTGGTGTTGCAGTGATGATGAGCAGCTATCAACATCCCAGACAGAGCCATTGCCTTCTCAGAGGGAGAGGGAGTTGGTGTTTGCTGAAGGCTCAGCAGCTTGCCTCTACCCCCACGCATGCCCATCTACTATGACTCGCAAATTCGCAAGCATTGCAAGTGGTGCCTCAATGCTGGGATCCCGAGGGTGAAGACGTCCATGTATTGCAGGAAATGTCAGGTACCACTGTCTCACTGCAAAAAAGAACTGTTTCCAGCTCTGGCACGACAACAAGTACAGAGGAAAAGGAGACTCTGTTTTTAGTTTGGACTTATTGTTGATATATTGTTTTTATTTGGACTTCACAGTCAGTGTAAATAGTTTAGTGTGATTTATTTTTTTACTGTTTGTTTATTATTGTTGATAAATAAATATGTTTCATTTTGATTCAAACTTCAGTTGCTTTTTATGGTTCTTTGAAAATTGTATATAGTTTAGGTTGGTTATGAAAAAAAAAAAAAAAAAAAAAAGTCAAAAACTCTTGAAAATGTATGTGATGATCACAGATAATGACATAAAAGTGAAAAATATAGTTCAGTACATCAAAAACTTCAAATGGCACAGCTAGTGCCAAAGTGTGCCAAAATGTGCCGAAATGACCATTTTGGAGAGTCCGCCTGACTAGTCTGTACTAAAACCTCTGTAATTCTGCTCTGCTTCACTTTATGAGGATCAAACTTTGCAGGGATAATGGTAACACCTTGTGCTATGCTTAGATGTAGAGTTTTAGCCCCATCAGCATCATTTCAAAGAGATATTCATTGAAATAGTGTGATTTTTTTTAGGCGGAAATGAAATCAGTCATTTATGCTTGTGTGCAAACTTAATTGACTCTGAGCCAGTGACATAAATACTGATACTTACACTTCTGAACACATTTCACAAGTGTTCCCTTCATAATGACACCACAATTATTCAAATAGACCTTGTAGATGCAGAGATATACTCTATTCATTTTGGGTATGTCATTTTCGAGCAGAAACCTACAAAATAGGCTAGAGCTTAAGAGGTTAAGCAGCAAAGGCAGACTAAAACAAGACCCCTGCTTATAGGGTACTTGTGTCTGAAAAGAAATACAGTTTCAAAATTAACATCGAAAAAAGTTTTCTATACTATCTATCCTTGCTTCTGTTTCTGCTCTGTTCCAAACACAGGAAACAACTGAAAAGCATGACAGTGTCAACATACTCTAAATGGCCTGTGAGGCTGATTGATTCCACAAAGTTTCTATGAGAACATTGGACTTCTCTGATGTGTGACTCTTTACTTCTTGAGAGATAATTGGCAGTTTTATTTACACATTGTAGAAAATCAATGGTCTGAAACAATACAATGTGTTCAAAACAAACAAGCACATTATAGTGCCCATTATATGAGCAACATGTCCCGAGTCCTGCATATGGTCCACTTATTGAACAGCATATTGAAAACCCAAGAATGAAGGAAACATGAGGTCAATTATTCAAGGACATGTACAACATCTAGGATGAGTGAATCACCATGAGCCAAAGATGACGACATTCACTTACACCAGAATGTAATGAAAAGAAAATCCTTATTTATTTGGCAAAAGCAGCAGCTGCTAAAGCCACTTCACCCACCACTACAACCACATGCCCTTCACAGCACCACATGTTAGTCATTGGGATTTGCCAGACAAGCTTCTTTCACCTGCTGCTTTACAGTTTTTTTCGATCGCTAAACCACAGTGGGCACAACTGTTGCTCAATGTGCAAAACTCTAACTACAGTCTGCACTACCAACAGTCACTGGAGCTGAACAGTACACTTCACCTGCAAAACAGGTTCAGTGCAGCAAACACTATGAATTGTCCTCACTGAGATAACACACACTGTCAGTCAGAATATGCTCTGAGTACAAACACTAGCATCAAACCCCAATACACAAATTACAAATTTTTAATCTTTACAGTTTGAATAATTTGATTTATTTCACACAAATTACATAATATTTTCTTTGATGAAAGAGTTAAATCATTTCACATGAAATTGTTTATTTTATAACATACCAGTTTTTTTTAGGAAAACAAAAATAAATGAAAATCTGAAGTTTGCTTCACATTTTGTATATTTTATTGAAAACATTTACAAATGTAGTATTTATCTGTGTAAATATTCTATAACTGTAATACAGAAATCTATCCTGTAATGTTGTCATTTACTGTAAGGAAAGGCAACTCTAAGCTGTTTGTTTTCTGGAAACTCCGTATTACAGATGCAACTTTAGATTTTTGCAGATTGGGTTGCACTCTCAACCCTGCCTCTCTCAATGAGAGACCATGATTCACAACAGGGTCTATCAGTGTTGCCCTTACTGTATTTCATCAGACATTACAGCTCTATGTCTTCCTCCACACATCCACACTCTCACTGCCACTCTTCTCCCTCCAACAACCTGTCTTCATTGGTCCATTTCCAAAAATATATATATTTTTGAGCTTTCCCTTTATACTCTATATGTTCACTAACAAGTCTAAAACAAGACATCTTAGTGTTTCAGTTGAAATTGCAATCTGCAGTGTTTGAAATGCACTACTAGGCTTTCATTCTGTTTTGAATGTGTGGTTTACAGTTGTGGCAGTAGTGTGTTAGCGTTTCAAAAAAAGTGCTGGAAATCCACAGTGTTGTGCAGGCTGTGGTTAAGCCATGAGATAAGTGTGTAGAGTTTTGAAAATTGTGTTTTATCAATGAAAAACGAGCTAGAGTTTGGCCCGAATGAACCGCTGCTCTGCATACTGTTGTTAGAGTTTTGCACTTGTCGCTACAGTTGTGCCCACTGTGGTTTAGCAATCGAAAAAAACTGTAATAACAGCGCTTACACGAGTAGTGAAGCTAGCTGAGTGCTGCTTTGTGCTCTGAGCTGGACTCAAGGTAAAGTCCTATCACCTTCTGTCAAAAGCAACTGAGATCCATGGTCAGTCGTTACATCCAGTTCCAATGCAGACCAGTTATGTTAGGTTTGCTGTGGAGGTTTTCACCTCCAAGTTTTTGCCATGCCTCATACACCATTTTACTTTTTTGATAGATAGATAGATAGATAGATAGATAGATAGATAGATAGATAGATAGATAGATAGATAGATAGATAGATAGATAGATAGATAGATAGATAGATAGATAGATAGATAGATAGATAGATAGATAGATAGATAGATAGATAGATAGATAGATAGATAGATAGATAAATAGAAACACAAATGACAGATGGCTGCAGTGAAATTACACTTTCTACAACAGACTGGTAGAAGTAATGTAAAATATTGTTGCACATATGGAATGGTTGACGCTTTCTCACAAAGTATACACCGTCTGCTCTGTCTCTTCCTGAAGACAGGCTGTGTGTTACGTTTCCATTCCAGGCCGACCACCTTAAGTGATAATGACTGATGAATGTGTTGTTGTTTATCTTCACCATATGTTTACCATGCTGTTGCACATATCGCAGCAATACCCAATTGACGCTTTTCACAGAAGACATTTTTAACTCGTCACAGTAGGAAAACACACTCTCAAAAAATAATACACATTTAATACGTTTGATACATTTGTGGAGATTTCTTCTGTGGGGGGCAGACATGAACTCCTACTGCACCCACACTTCTGACAGTGTAAATAACGTTATGACCAAATTCCATTTTAGCACACAGGCTCAATGTAATACTTTAATACAACACAGCAATCTTCCATGTTGTTTGTAGCACCTGCGCTCTTCCTGCTTTGACAAGAGTGACAAAATGTCAGCTGTAAAAAAGGCCTATTGCTCTCCCACATTTCCCAAAGACCAGACTGTCCTTCCAATATGTCCTCTTTTGCTGTAGTTTAGATCCCAGCTGCGACCTCCTGTCCAACAGGCACGTAACCTCTCTGAGGTGCTGTTAAATAACGTCAAGACGGACGGAGATTGAGGAGCACGAGTTCACAAGATTCAGAGGACCTGCGGTGCACACACAGCCATATATCATCATCGTTATGGTGACGGGCTGAAGATCAGTGACAGGAGGGCACACAACCCAATCCCACCGCTAGTGACATGATAACGCAACAACACAGGGGTCATAAGAGTGGGGAATACTGAACCACTGACACAGCTATGAAATTACTGTGTGCAGAATGAAACATATTGGGAGGTGGGTTAAAGCTAGTGTTGAACTCCTGTTGCCCCCATGAGGAATTCTGAGGAATTACAACAACACTGTCAGAGCAGATAAGCCTTCAGTGTTCACGCATGTTATAAACCTTCTGCTGTACGTCTAAATTTTTTTATTAGCCGTAAAATCAACAAGCAAAACATTCATTCAACCTATATTTATACTTGAGATATCATTTAGGGGTGTCCCTCATTTCAAATTATGTTGAGTCTAAAATGTCTTGGGCGCTTCTTGGAATTTGTCCGAGCTCCTGCGCCAGTGTCATGGGGGCCACACCAGTTTGTAAACGCTGCCATACTGAAAAATACAGAGAGCGTTTGGCTTCAATGTAACCAGCATTTATTTATATGAAAAAGTTAGGCTCTATGGCTATAAAGTAGTTGTGCAGTTCATCTGATTTATACACATGACTGAACACACAATTAAATGAAGGGCAGCGGTCACCAGCTTAAATAAAGGGTGTCATGGATCTGGTGAAATAGCTTCTTCTTCTCATTTGCACAGGTCACATTTCCCACTTATCTGCGTTTATTTAATTGGACAGTGACAGCAAAACTTTGCAGTATCTCCGTTCCCCGCTCTTTCCTCATATATTTCTCACTAACTAGGCACCGCCCGCAATGTGTGTCGGACAGAAAGGGCTGAGGTCAGCTGGGGCTGGTGCTTAGTGGAACAAATTGAAGTATGATTCTATCACAGGTGGAGTTTCTGCTCATTTATTTGTTTCTGCATTATTTATATGATATTTTGCTTCACAGATTGATTTAACCTTGTCCTGTTTAAATGTTGTGATGTACTGTACAACTAATTTGCAACAACCAATATTTTGTAAGAGAAATATAACGTAGCTCCAAGTGATATTTTTTTATAAGCATAATGAGGAGGTGGTTTACTATGAATGTATCTCCCGAGTTGCATTTAAAATGTGTATGTGTAAACAAGGTAGTACAAACCTGAATATATGGGGTTGTTTTCACACAGTGTGAAACATTGGCTGTTTCCATCAAACATTATTCTACAATGAATAGCCGTTTCATAAAGGACATCTCCAGAAAAGATGCCAAACGTTTTATAGTTTGTGTCTGTATTTTTTTTCTCTTTTGGCTCTTAACTGCATTGGAACCAGTGGGGATTTTACTAGTCTGCCATCTTGGGCAGTTGCTTGAAAATACTTTCAGATAAAACACATCTGTCATGTTGAATATTTTTTAATCTGACTTGATTTGAGTAGCTGCCAAACAGTTCTGCATGGAATATTTTCTAGCAAGCAGCTCATCCATGGCATTCAGATACTTCAATGTGTTGCCAATGTATAATTATTTGAAGAGAAACTTTATCGATACCATCTGAACTTTCAAAGAAGTATTCTCCATTAGTGTGTGTACTTGATTGAATAAATACAGATATCAATCATGACGAGGGTATCTCGGATTATCCCTGGTCTCTGTGACCAATTCATCAAGGCCTTCTTTATATTCACTTGATAACAGCGTCTCCCCATCTCTCCAGCGGTGGTCAAACCTTAATGATGCGAGTGCTTTGTGAAGGCCTCAGCACCTTACTGCTCATCTGTCAGCGTTCACCATCACACTGTGACAGTAGCAGCAGTAATGGTGTCGGCTTTCTGTTTTCTGAAGGTCACTTACCAGTTTAAAGAGACAGGGGGAAGCGTGGGGGCCGGTGTGTCATTCAGAGCCAATACCAGTTTGACATCTGCTTCCCTTGCCGTTCAATCATTGTGATATTTTTCTGTTTCCCACTCGCAGGCTTCTCTCTGTGATTCTACAGGCTCAGGCTCAGGCAGGTAGAGAATGATGAATGGCAACAATCACGCCTGGCCATCAGTGGAGGGCTGCACAAAGAAAATGATTACCACAGAAGTTCTGTTCAATGACTCACTCCTTTATGATGTTTGAAATATAGCTTATAGTTTTTCTTGGTTTTATTTACCATTTACCTTCATTTACAATGATGTCATGTTAAATATTTACATCTGCGACCGGAGATAGCATTAGGTTTTCTGGTTCTCCGTACGTCTGTGCGTCTTTCCGTTTGTCGGTCCTCCTACATGGGCCATTCTTTAAAATGCAATGTTTCATGAACTATTTGAGACATTTTCTTAAAATTTAGCTAAATATCCACTCTAATTCAATGATGGACATATTAGAGTTTGGAGGTCATAGGTCAAAGGGCAAGATCACTGTGACCTCATGCCTCCTGAACTCAATATTCAAAGAACACATTGAGGGTTTGTTGCTAAATTTGGCACAAACTCAGACTTTGATTAGAGGATACACCTATTTACAATTTTGATGTCCAAGGTAAAGGTTAGTGTGACCTTGCATATTCTGAGCGCAATATTTGCAAAAATGCTTTGAGGGATTTTCTTCAACGTTTGCACAACTATCTACTCTGACTCAAAGATGAACTGGATAGACTTTGGAGGTCAAAGGATAATTCCACTTTACATATTGTCAGGTCGCAGTGACCTTGTACCATATTGTCTCTTCTCAGGAGCTTTACTTTCTTTTAAAAGCATTGGCCGAGCACCACTGTACTTTCGCGGTTCAGCAATTGTATGCCTCGTGGAATGATATAACAGTCAGGAGGTATTTTCCCTTGAATATCTAATGTATTCTACGGTGAAGAGCTGCTTTAGAGAATAAATGCTGCTGTTCTTTCAGTCAGAATCGCACACATGAAATCCTATCACTGCTTACACCATGGATTGACAATCTAATGCAATTTATTTTTTCATGTTATGGACACTTGATAGGAATTAAATTACCTTAATTTAAACTGTGTTGAAAACATCAGAGATCTCCCCACGATTTATATCCTCCGTCATTAATTTGGCATTCCTGGCTGTAACCATGACAGTGATGTGTTATTTTTTTCCAGACAGTGCCTTGGGAGTGTGCTGTAAAGCTGTTAAGAGTAATAAATTAATTGGAAATGCTCACAGGAAATCTCCTGAATAGGAGAACATTTTATAGACGAGTGCGTCAAATCAAAGCTCTGACTGTGAAAGAGCCAAACATGTCCTTGATTTTCATGTCATTTTTATATTGTGAAGCACTTTGAGCTGCAATTCCTGTATGAAAGGGGCCATACAAATAAAGTTTATTCTTTTTATTAAAAAGTTTATTTTCATTATAATGACAGTGAAAGTTGTTGAAGGCCATTTGGTCATATTTAAAAATGACTTCTTCCCAAGAGAATGTGCTGAACAGATTTTATTGCTCTCGTTATGAGCTGTCTTTTGTGTCAAATTGTCATTTTTTTGTACTTTGAAAAATGGAAATGGAAAGGCCTCATGGCAATATTCATTTGCAAAGTAATGCCAATCTCTGTTGTGTCATTTTAGCCAGATGGTGCGAAGGACACACCAAAAGCATTGGCTTTAATCTGAAGGCACATGTCATCAAAATCTGGTTTGTGGTTTAAAGGTCACAATTTATGCGAACCACACTTTTTCATGTTTTTCAGCATTAATATGGGTCCATGGTGTGTATAGAGCCTCCCAAAGAGGAGAAAAACAAACCCTATCTCTTTTTCTCCATCGCAGCCTTTCTGAAAACTTGTGTTCAAAGTCCCCAGTACATTTTTTCTCCCCATATGATGTCATAAGGGGGGCCACACCCTTCATTACCAAGCTAACTTAGCACTACTTCCATCTGTGATAAGTACAGCCCTGCCAGTTAGATTCAAACCAGCAGTTTGATTCAGGGCCAATCAGAGCAGACAGGGCTTTTTAGAGGCAGGGTTAAAGAGACAGGCTCTAAAGCGGAGCATTTCAGACAGAGACTGAAATAAGGACATTCACCTATGGCACTGTGAGAAATATAACGGGTTTTTTATTTGGACACTACACCATGAAAACAGTTTCAAGTAGAAACCCAAATTAAACATTTGAACCTGAAAATGAGCATAATATGGCACTTTTAAACATACAAACAACAACAAGGTGGAATTTTGACCTGATTTTGGGCCAATGAAAGGTTAAAAAGTCACCAAATTCACAAGGGTCCAGCCCCTTTGGTCCACGAGTTTTCCACAAACAAATGAAAACGGCTACGAGTAACATTTAAATATCTCTTAAACAGCCTCATGTTTCCTCTGATAATCATAAATTACCTTTAACAGCAAACGAGACCATCAGTGCAAAGAAAGATGTTTTTATATAGTTTTTATTACTGCTTTTGAGAAAGAAAGATGTTTTTATATAGTTTTTATTACTGCTTTTGGTCTGGTCGCACACCCAGTCCGATTTTCGGTTCGCTCATGCAGGCTCTATGGTCACATATCCGTATTGGTCGCATATTTCAGTGTGGAGCAGCAACGCGATTTGAGAAGCCTATCCCTCTAGGTGAGGGAAGGGGAGCGGGAGCCTTGTTTGAGACAGTTATTTGTCGTCATAATGACTGATAACGGAGCTGAACCATCAAAGAAAAAAAAGAGAATGCAATGAAGAAAAGCTAAAAGGGAGAGTGATATAGGCTACGGGCGGGACGAGGGCGTTGCCAAACAACGTGTATACAATTTCTCGAGAGCCAAACTAGACTGCAGTGTTTACTCCTAAATGAATGAGCGGTTGGTACTAACACAAAGTTTGCTTTGCTTCACCATCATCAGATAACCATTATCTGAAATAGTCATTATTTACATCAACAACACAAACACATTACCTCATCGTGATCCATACTAACTGCCGTCTCTCGTTCATTCGCTTTCTGTGAGGACACGTAATCTTTCAGCTCCGTGAGAGAGAGTAGTTAGGTGACGCTGCTGCATCAACTCACTGCAATCAGGTGTGTGTAGCACTGACTGGCATTAGTTGATGCAGTGTCAAAACCACTCTCACGGAGCCGAAAAGAGTCCTCACACTTTCAACACACGGACATGCACTATATTGCACCCTTCTCAGTTCACACTCGCACGCCTGGCACGAGCTAGAAAACAGCTTTGCGACAGCGGGCGTCGTAAAAATACTACCGCTTTTGTCCAAAGGGGACGCCAACATGCCATGTTACTCGTAGTGGCTTTAAATGGCTTTAAATCTGCTTAGTAGAGATGGGAGATACTTTTTTTTTTTTTTTTTTACCAAAATGTTACTTGAGCCCTGGGAGAAAGAGAGAGTAAAAATCAGTATGACTCATTCTGCTATTTCAAGCCAGTAAGATGCAAATGTGTCTCCTAAAGCTTTGAGCGCTCAGATTGCGGAGCCTCTTGATCTCTAAAAGTGAAGTGTGATTATCTCCTTCAGTTACTGTTTAACATTCCACAGTCTCGTCTCAGTCCTGCCCACCCTGAGATTCCTGCTCGTAGCAGGGGAACTGGCAGAACTGAGCTATCCATTTGTCTGGCATGCAAAGCCATGATTTATTTCCAAGACTAAATATTTCTTAAGATTTCACACTGTGACCAGTTTACTGGCTGGATAATCCTGCTGAATCTATAGCTTGTGGCACTTTAAAATACTCCCTCTTGCACGGTGATTAACAGTGAGTTTTTAATGGCCATTGACGGAAAACTAATTGGTTCTGGCCATTTTCCAGCCAGTCCAGCCTCAGTAACAGCAACATCTACTATGGATTTAGCCCGTAGCCACTGACAAATACAGTGAGGCCTTTACCATTACTATCTTTGATCGATATGTGTGTGTGAGTCATAGATACATTGCAGAAGCAACATAAGCTCCATAAAAAAGACATAATTTGCATGGTAGGGAAGAGTGGTGCAAATAGCCAATTACAGGGTAAGATCCAATAGAAAACAAACGGTGCATTGGAGGAAGCTTAGTGACTCAACGGGGAGTGAAACACTGAGCCTGAGGAATCATATGAATATTAAGTTATCATTTGAAACAAGAAAACTGGCGCACAATTATCAATACTGAATAAATGATAAAATGATGAATGTCCAAATTAATAAAGAAACGGTGGATTCCAGTTAGATGGATAGACAGAAATAATATACAGGTATATCTAACTCCTAGTAATGATGTCTAGATAATGCTTATTTGTACCAGCAAATACATTTCGAGAGGAATTCTTTTGCTCACTGAATTATGTTTTTTTTAAATCAATATAATAAGAAAAAAATTATTTCTAGTGAGCATATCGAGCAGGTGCCAAACTATCGACGTTGACTGTGCTTTTTTATGGATTTGTTTTGGCACTTGAAGCACTCGGTTAAGGTTAAAGAGATTAACCTGTGGCATTCAAGTGAAGAAAACGATCAAAGGGACTTGAAGCGCAGGCGAGAACGTGTTCACTTCATTAGCATTTAATCCAAACAACAATCTTTCCCTGTCCTTAACCAAACTGCTCTCCCTACCTGAACCCCACAGCACATTGACTTCAGGATGCGCTGACCCCAAAAGGCCTGAGCTCTACACATTCAACCAAAACATACCATCACTCCATCACTCAAAGTATTGTCACTAAACATTATCCAATAATGTGTTTTAATAGGCCTTTAGTAGTTTAAAAAGCCTTTCTATTTAGTTGATCTTTTAAATGGCTTGCTTTCTTTGCATCGCTAGGCAGTTTTTTACATTTTTATTCTACTCCATTGTATCTTACTTTTACTATTATTTCCATGTCTATGTTAATTTTTATGTATTTTTTTAATGGGAAGGTTGTAATGTATTTAGTTTTGTCATAGACATTTGAGCTGCATTTCTTGTATGAGAGTTGCTATACTAATACAGATAATTTGAATTATTATTTGAATAATTGAGACATCATTTTTAGGAAACAGAAAGAAAGAAGGAACAATAAATAAATAAAGAGAATTAATGGTGAGCAGGAGGAAGAAAGGAAAACAACTTTAAGTCAGGCAAATTATTGGACGAAGGCCCAAGGTGAATCTTTAAAGTACCCCTAATTGCCATGTGCTTTTTTTGATGAAGCTTCACACTGGCACTTTATTGCCTGACCAGACACATCCATATTCGCTGTTGAGCAACAAATTCTAAGTGATTCTACGTCCGTCTTCCATTACTTTTTTATTAGTAGGCTACGGCAAATGTGTTTTTCACATGAACTTTTCAATACTAAAATCTAGGCTGACCTCTGTTTTGTTACATTTATGTGGAAGTTGCTGCGAGCTAAAAGCTAATATTCTAAAGTTGGCTCAAGTCCATTTGTGTTTTATTTGAAAGGCTATGGTTAATTGGTTATACTAAAGGAAGGTTGCTGCAATAATGGTTGGACCAAGTTTAATGGGAAAACAATGTGCACTCAGCAGATGCTTGTCCTTTTTAGGCCTTTTGTTTTTACATTGGTGATGGAAGGTGATCTAAACAGAAGGAAACACAAGTGTAATTTCATGCCAAAATGAGTGTCAAAGTCACACTTCTTCACCTGATTTGCATAACATTCCACAGTCCACCCACCTTAACAGGTTTCTTTTTGGTGCCAGTAAAACTACTGAACAAGAGCATTTAGATAGAAACTGTGTTAGTGCTAGAGCTGATGGTTACACTGACATTAATAATCAGCCCAACATGTTTTAGTTTTACTTTTATATATCCATCTGTTTTCTCCTTTTTTTAAAAAAAAATATTCTAAAATCACAATTTGTTTATATAGACACCTAAAATATATATTTAAGGATGTCAGCCACACTGCGTAAGGAATGGTTGCTTTTAATTCATTTTTGGGTTGCAATGTTTGACAGTTGGAGCAGCATTAACCATTTTGAATAAACATAAGTATTACACCACAGTCTTACGCAGAACAGTTTAAGCACCGCCTACAACAAGCAACATGAGACCAAGATGTTGAATAACACATACGAACATAACTGCTGAACTGCTTCTAAGGTTGGCCTTCGCATGTTTTGTGTATGAGACAAGAGGGATTTCAGATTTTTCTGCTTTTATGAATCAATTATAATAAATGGAATAAAACATACCCTCAAAAGGCCTGTGGTCCCATAGATTCAGACAGAGCAACTATTGCAGCAATGCCACAGCAGCATTTCCCTTGCTGTATCCTAGAACTGTAAAAAAAAATTGCTTTTTCTTGTTAAAATGCTATTAGATTTTGTGCTCAGGTAATGCAACTTTCAGTGTTAAGCTCAGCTCCGCTGTGCCATATGATATGATACATGAGCTCAGTATAGCCTGGCTGGTTTTGGAGGTTATTGGACGTTCAGCTCTGATGATACAACGTTCCTATTGTGCTCTCTGATATGCAGCTCTCAAAAGATTGAAACCGAGAGAGCTCAAGTGCAGTTAGCGAGTCTCACAATCTACCAGCCTTGCAACTTTTTTTTTAATAACATTCCCCTACTCTGCAAGAGGTGCAGTATATTGGATAATGTACCACCAGCTTTTTTTTTCCCCATAAGAAAATGATTAAAACCTGCTGCCAGGAACTGATAGCATTAGCCTGTCACCGCTATGATAAATGACCATCTCATCTATCAACGTAATTGTCCCAAAAAAGAGAAAATATTTGGTAATGACGTGATTAGCAGGTTGAGGGAGGAGAGTGAGACAATGCAGGAGGACATCAGAGGACTCGTTGACATCATTAGAACATGTTCCCTCTTGGAGGTTGTTTTTTGAACATTGTATTTTACCGTTCAGAAGAGCCAGATGTGTCCATGTTGACCTTCCCTTCATGTTCTTCACACCAGAAGGCCCATTGATCTGAAATGTTGAGCCTTGAACTATGGACTCAATGTATTGACGATTGAGCGGGCTTTTGTCTAGGACACCCCTGTCACACATTGCGGGCATTATAGTGGTTTTCTATTGGGAGCATTTTACTTGAAAATTACTGGGTTTCTAACGATGGTGCAAGGACTTTTTAGGTGTTCCACTTTTTAGTTCAGATAAAGTCTTCCTACACAACGGGGATTATTGCTCAACTTCCATCTGAAGGAAATTTTGACATGTATTATGAGAAATTAATATGGTATCAAAGCTGTTGTGACTGCATGTCTTCCTGTACTGTGGGTTTTAATTGGTGTTTATAATAGCGGATCACATAAACACAGTGCGTCACACATTGTCACACAGTAAACAGTTTTAATAATTGAATACAGCTCAGTTGTTTTCTACCTGAACAGAACTGGCAGAACTGGCTTGACTCCCTGCTAATGCCCAGCTCGGGGGGAGAGGATTGGTACACCTCGGATACATTGTTGGTCCAACACAGGCCTGACATTTATATTAGGCCTTTTTCCACAGTAACTTAATGACCCTTAACTTAAGGCAGCCATTATCACAGGTTGTTTTAGTGTTTCCACTGCCTCCCCACACTGGAGGGCGAGTTACTGACTGATCAGGAGGTGCTACTAAATCCAAGTTTACCAAGGTACACTGGGGGGCAACAGCATGTTTGAAACACTGCATGTGTGTTTGGATTAGCACTGCAAGGAAGTTTAGTTTCGATATACTGTTGACAATCTAATTCACAATCTCTGACGTGTGTGTTGTACCATAATGTTATGGATTTATCCGTCTAGACTGTGGATTGTTTGGACCATGTGCAGTTCATGTAATTGGAAAAGGACTGCACACAGACAATCATTCACACATAAGCTGTATCCCAAATTATACTTCACATTCATTCTGAACAGGTTTTGAGTGTGTTGCACATTCACAACAGAAAAGCGACTAAATGAATAACATGCCTGCCAAAAAGCGAGCCAAGAAAACACTTCCAGAGTTTGCTGTTGACGGACACTGTTGTTCTAAAGTGCAATGTATTAAATTAATGGAGGACACATTCAAATAAATTGCAGATGCTACCAATGAAAAATCTTGCATCTTTGTAAAAAAACATTTTGTTTTTATTTTAGGATGTGTAATTGCCCACTCCTTTTCCAAAATCACTTGAAAGTGACAAAGTGTGTTGAATTTATGTGTATACTAACAGCACATTTTGAAGTCCTATAGTGATCTTTGTCTCAAGATAGTCAGAGGAAATTGGAAACGCTTGGATATTCAAAGCTGGATTTGAACCCACAGCCTTCTTACTTTGAGGTGACGCTGCTAACTGCTAACTGCTGAGTCACTGTGACACGCACGTATTCACACTGGACCTATATTCCCATGAACCACGTCTATAAAGCTGATTTAGTCTGAAAATGGATGTATCACTGAACTGAGAAGTTTAGGAAGCATAGACGATCTTCTGAACTGTATTGCGTTTTCCATTTAAAGTATATGTAGCAGGACGTGTTTCAAAATACACAAGTGTCAGTGGTTTGATGCACAACTGTGATGCCCTTGCACGGTGTAGTGTTTCTGATGATTGCATGTCAAACCTTTAGGTTGCAGTTTTAGGGTTATTGTGAAGTTTAGTGCGTGTTTAGTTCGCCGTTAATGCAGTTCAACTTGAGCTTTATTCTCATAAATAAGAGTAAGCAATAGAAGACACCACCATAAATAATAGTTCACAACCTAACTTTTTCAATTACAAAGTTTGGAACGAATAAATAGTCATAGCCAAAGCACTGTATTGTCAAGCACACTTTGAAACAAACTTTTCTTTACAGTAATGACTGTGTACATGATTAGTGTGAAAACAAAGCAAGCCATTACAACCTAACTTTGACAATGGCCCACTGAGAAGAAGGTGGAGAGTGCAGAGCTGGCTGTTGGGGGCAGGCAGGCAGACTGTTAACAGATGGAGGTGTTTGTTGTTGAGTAAACAACTATAGGCTCTACTGCACAGCTAGACTGATATTTCAGCTTTAGGTGTTATTCACATATGGGGGGTGAGGGGGGGGAGGGGGCTGTGTTTGCATTTTCCTTGTGCTTTACTTATTCTTCATATTCTGAATTATTCACACAATACATTTCAGGCATTTGGCAGTTTACGTGCTCCTTTGAGAGGTAAAAACTATGTATTTGACAAATCGTGTCTTTATCGTGGGAGACCAGACTAATAATATATCACCACCATGGTTGTACCCAGCCAACTCAGCTGCGTTTGCTTGGAGACGCTCTCCATATAAACCGAGCTTGTTCACAGTAATGGCTTCCTGGGGGACGGATATGAAGCAGGCCCTACAGAGGTAGATGGTCCTCCTCTCACTATAGTCCCATATTCTTGTAAATGTGATGCAGTCTCGGTGGGGTGATAAAACAGATGCACAATTTACAAGCTGTGGGACGGTCGGCGGCAACAACACACATTTGAGGTATTACCAAGAGCACGGAATTGAAGCAGGAGTCATGTTTTATGCAAACAAGTTCAAATATCTCCTCCGTCTACCTCCCTGTATCATGGTTGTTTGCCAATTAAAAAAGCACTTTATTTTTTTGAGTTATGCTAAAAACACAAATCCTATATTTCTGTCTTAAGATGTCTAAATACAAAAGTTGCAGAGTTGCTTAGTTGCAAATAGGGCTGAAAATGCAACTACAGGGTCATGCTTAAAGAAAGGCAATGGGGTGGGTCATTAGGATTTTTCCCATCAGAGAATAAATGTGCTCATCAAAGTTCACAGCTAAACAGAGCAAACCCACGTCCTTCCCATATTTCATCCAGACAAGATTTAAATTCAACCTTGACGCAATCTCTCTTTTTTTAATTAAAGATATATCTATTCTAAAAAAAGGCGCTAATGGCAGATCATTAGGAAATAAACACCCTTAGAAAACAGTGTTTAATCAACTATGTTGGTGAGGGGGGGAAAAGAAGAGCAGCAACTTCAATCCTCCTTAATTGCAGCCCTGTCTCCTAGGAATAAGGTTTATACAGTGCTGCATTGTTTTCCCAAGTACATCTAAATCCTTGGCTGGATTA
This sequence comes from Ammodytes marinus, assembly GCF_949987685.1. NCBI lineage: Eukaryota > Metazoa > Chordata > Actinopteri > Uranoscopiformes > Ammodytidae > Ammodytes > Ammodytes marinus. The sequence continues at coordinate 26,844,952 of NC_137216.1, forward strand.
AGTTCAGAGGCAGTTTTTTAAAGTAAATGATGCGCTAAATTTAAATTCTTCAGCAGCCCTGGAGGGAGGTGTTTAGGGATGTGGTGAGGTTTTGAAACAAAGGACTTTGATAACCAGAGACTTCTGTTTGCATTCTGAGCCCCATCTGGTTTAAGCCACTTAAGTGCTTTGGTTACGGTCGTAAGATTGTGATTTTGGTTAAATGTTGATAAAACACATTCCCTGCGTTCCAAATCACATACTTTTTTCCTTTTACTTCACTTCGCATTTATGTATTTTCAGCATACTACAATAGACATGCATGTATTGGGACATCCTAAATCTTTTTCTGTCATACTAAATAGTAGGGAAGTATGGGGATTGGAACGCAGGGATGGTTTTGTACCGGAAAAGCCAGCAGTGAGTGAAAGACAAGTCCATGATATTTTCCTAACCTTAACCAGTGCCCAAACATAACCGCAAGACATTCAGTAATGTAGTAGTCACTTCAAGCTGATATGGTGTTGCAGGATCTTATATTTTGGCAAAACAAATTGTGTAAGTTGGCAGTCAACGTTTCACTAATATGTCAAGCATGAAAATGGTCGCTACTTGCCAACCACATTTACATTTTCTGCTAGTAAACGTTGATTAACATAAATGGCAATAAGTTTACTTCAAAACAAATTTGTATAACATAATTTCTTGAAGACAGGATTGTTCAGTGTGCACACATAATGCATTCAGCCAATGTGCTGTATGTTGTCACCTCATCTTGGAATCTAAGAGCTCAATACACAATCACTGTAGGTACAGTACATGTGGGGGAAAAAAAGGACTTCAAGCCTAAAAGCACAAGCCATTACATGGCCTGTAAAGATTTATTTATTAAAATAAAGATGGATGGCTGATAAACACAGCTAAAAGCATTATGTGTTGACAGGGCGTAATAGTCTGCAGCCAGACTAGCCACTCTGTGTAGCCTAGTGTAGCCTACTTATAAGGACAGTGATTGGGCTTTCAGCTAAATGGGAATGTCAGTACACCGTGGAAATGTAACATACAGATGTTTGTCCACCCAAATTAAAAACACAATGCTAAATTCACTAAATGTTTTCAGCTATCTTGCTCAGGGTGACGATGTAAACATACAAACTGTTAAGCAGCGTGTGGTTGCCATGTTTGCCATCTTAGTTTAGCTTGTTTGTATAATAACCTTCAACTAAGAGCTGAGGCATTTGACAAATTGAGACTCTACACAAAATTGTCCACTATAATTTGTACCAAACTTAAATCCATGTGTCATTATGTTGTTCTAAGTGTTTTCTAAAAAAACGTGCGACATCTGTCCCTTGAAGAGTTGCTGTTTCTATAATGAACATGTGTTGTTGTACTAACTCCACTGTATCATGCCAAGTGTTTTTATTCTGCACAAGGTGTTTTCATCAGCTCTTCTCATTTAGAGAGTCCTGTGTCGGGTCAGAAGGAATTGATTATCATTAAGTCAATGGAAGGAACCATGCTGTCACCACCACTTCAGTGTACACTTGATGATTGCACGCACTGATTTTATTGACACTCTAAAGCTGAGATGTGGTGACTGATTTCAAGTCTGAGTTGTTTCGTCAATCGTCAGTGTTTCTTCCGTGTCTGAGAGAGTGTTTGTGATTAAAATGCCTCTCAGGCTGTATGTTGTGTGCTGCTATTTAGTGTCTTTTAAGCCTATACACTGGTGGAGGGGCACCATGTGGTGATGGGACACTTAGTTGAATCAGTCAGTCAATCTTGTTCTTTGAATGGAGCTGATTGGTCAGACACTAATGTGGTCATGTAGATGGGGAGAAACAGGGGCTGAGTTAGAAAATCACATACTGTCTCTTTATTCTATTCTGCATACTACAGCTGATCATAAAAAGTACTTGATTAGCATGCAGAAGACATACATTTGGGACGTACTTTTACTTATTTATATCATCATAACATTGCACCTTAAAACTTGCCTCCTTATTATACGTATATCCATTACATTGCTGGTTTTGTCAACGTGACATAATTTTCCAGTGTGCAGTGGATTGTGGATCAGAATTGCCCCCAAAAAAACATGCTGATTTCCACACTGAAAATCCCACATGTATTGGAACATCCCTAATATTTTTTTTTTACCACAGGGAGGTATGGGTAATAGAACACTGGGAAGCTCTCTTGACTTCTGCTGTGCGCCATTTTCCATTGGCCTCCAGTGTGTGACGTTCAATATAATTTAACAAAACTTCAGCCATTTCACGTATGATTGATGCAAACCCAGGGGGGTGGGGGGGGGGGGGCAGATATGCTGGTGTAGACCCACCACATTCAAAGCAGGACCCACATGAAGCCGATCAAATACTCCATCAGCCAGGGCTTTTACATTTATTATGCATGGGACGTTATTGAAAGTCTGTGATGGTTCAGTGCATCGGGCTCAGAGCAGACTTTGGGATTGAGCTGTAGACCTCAGATAACCGCAGGTCTCTTTTTAAACAGAAACCTGCTTATAAACGTGTGTTAACTGAAATAAAAAAAAGTCATGTTTAAAGCTATGGTGCGTAACTTCTGTCGCCCCAATGAGGAATTCTGAGGAATTACAACAACAACAGTCGGCACATCTACATGAAGTAAGCCTTCCTTAGCAGCAGAATCAACAACTGAAACATTTGGATGCTTTTTGAGCTCCTGGGCCAGTGTCGGGGGGGTGACACCAGTTTGTAAACACTGCCATCCTGAAAAACAATTGAGAGTTTTGTGGAGCTGATAGGTTTAATCAAGTTTGTGTCATCTTGTTTGGCGATGGCTTGAAAGTAAACAACATTCATTTATATGAAAAAGTTACATACTATAGCTTTAACCTGGTGGTTTAGTAACAGTCAAAGTCAAAATGAAATATTGAACATGAGTCTCAGTGGTTCCAAATGTCTTTTGCAGCCATCATTTCTCAGGTGAGTTCACATCTGGAGTCTTGGCTGTTTCTCCAAACTGTCCCTGAAGGTACAATCTGTTCCACATGCACACATCCTGAACAACAGCCACCACCAGCTCCTGTTAATGATGGCTTGGTGTTGTGGGTCTGCTTCTTGCTGCAGCTGCTTGGAAAAGCAGAGGTGTTCTGCATGGTGAAGGACCATTTGCTGTAATTTGCTCCCCGTGAGTTTTGAAAAGATGGCAGCTGAACACGTGCTTTGTCCGCTCGGCTCCTTGAGCATAATGGTCTATTTGTACCTGCGGTGTGCTGAGGTCGAGCCCAGGCAAAGGTTTATAGGGAACATAACTATTATTTTCCTGTAGGCAACATCCCTCTGCTGTCATCCAGGGCTCATAGTGTATACTTGTTTTGCAAATTAAAGTAGAACAGCTGGTGGAGGTACAGCAGTCTAGGGCCCGACCCAGTATCCAGCCTAAGTGGCCGCCCACCTAGATATTAGTCAGCACTGACATTTCCTTCCAAGAAGCCGAGGAAAGCAAGATTCTGCCTCTAAGAAAAAATCATTAAACCGTCTTTTCTTTCTTATTGCATTTATATCATGTTGTCGTCGTGGCGACCTCCTCCCTAGAGATTGCTTCTCGGGTCTGGAGGGAATAATTTCAAGTCTACTGAAGGAAAGCAAGTTGTGTTCAGAGTCTCTTGATTAATAACTTCAACATGTGAAAGTGAAGGGAATCCACAGCACAGTTTGTTCCTACCAGTACATCCTTAAACAGTTCCTTCCAAAAACATTGGCAGCATCATTCATTTTAGGAAAGTGAAACCTGGTTAGGTGCCAAAGGCTTTGTTAAGATTTAATTGGCCCAAATCCATTTTCTTTTTCTTAATTCTTTCAGACAAAATATATTTTGTTGGGTGACTTGTTGAACATCAGCAATGATATTTCTAAGGAAACAAGATTTAAACAAATTACTTTCTAGAAGGAATAGAGGTTTATTTTTGTGCAAAACACAGCTGTGGGTTTGGTATTCTTCAAATACCAGTATGTGAGGTAAAGCCTGCATGCTCTCCACTCGCTCTGAGGCTATTGTGGCTGTCTTTGTAAAGATAATGTGTCCATAACATGACATGATGAGATTCTGAATGTGAAAAATTTAATGGACTTTGTTTGAGTGAATCTAGCTGTCTGCACTGTATGATGTCATTCTGAGCCCTCCACATACAGACTTTCAGCACCATGGACAGCTCCTGCTTGAAACATATTTCACATGTATCTCTTTTTAAGTCACTGGCTTTGTCCTGTGTGATTTGTGGTTGCTAGGATATGGTTCTATTAGTATTGTATTAGTAGCACAGGGAGTTCAAAATTGAGAGAAAGCAAGCTCAAACACTGCCAGCGCTACAGTAGCTTGGCTGTTTACTGTGCAGGACAGGGTGCCACCAATTGTAAAGATCTCTGACCAGTCACCGTTTAGTACCTACATTTTTGGAACCTTGAGAGAGAAGATACCAAAAAAGTAAGTACCATTTATTTTAACATAGTGGAAAACAAAACAGGCTTGTAGAGCCGGTACCATGTAATGGAAAAGTGCCATAACACAAGGTAATGTTTTGAGCTTAAAAAACAATCTGAAAATCCCATTACAATCATTCCACAAACCAGGTAGTATTCACACACCTGTTATGTGAGGATAAACTGGCTGCTCTGACAGTTGTTACATGTTCTAGTCTGTTCTTGGCAGGGAGCTGAAAACTGGGTCTGAAGCCAGAACATTCATGCACGGAGGCTCTGTTAAAATACACCTGGACACTGTAATTGTGATGCTACCCTCAGTTTTGGCGATGGGTGGTAAATCTGTCCACTTTTCCGGACACTTGGGCATAGCAGCCATTATTTAGGATACAAATAGACAGACACACGATGAATTACTATGCTGGTGAAGTAGTTCACCTGAACTGAACTGTACTATATTGGTTAAAATGCATTGGGGAATAGGTAATTAAATATTCACTGCGCTCCTAATTGAAATCATTGCTCCAGCTGCATTTAAACCATCATGCAGTTACAGCATGTGTTGTGTGAAATACATGGCTATACAGCAGGACAAAGCCACACACGAATGCCAAAAGCTTCTCCCAGGAGGCAGGGGAGGTGTCAAAGATGCAATGTGAGGTGAATTTGAGTCAAATCGTATTCCAGTCTCGTAGGCATAACTCAGTCAAATCTACACTCTCTCTCTCTCTCTCTCTCTCTCTCTCTCTCTCTCTCTCTCTCTCTCTCTCTCTCTCTCTCTCTCTCTCTCTCTCTCTCCTGAGGATATCATTATCTCCATTGTGAGAAAAATTAAAAAAGAATTCCCACATAACTTCAACTTGACTTTAAGAAGTTCAACCTGAATGGGATTTTAGTTCCTGAGCAACACAGCCTGCACATGTAGAGCCCCTAATAACAGAGAAAAATAGCTGTTGAGTGGTATTTATCTCGATTAGATTAGACCATTCTTTGTAAAAAGAAAGAAACATTTGACTTTTACGTTATCCTTAAAGTGGGTATTTTTCGCAGTTGAACCTTTAAACTTCCTTTCCATTTTTGCACTTTTCTAAAGATAAAAAATACAGATTTTAGTAATTTGATGTAGATTCAAAAACATGCTGCTCCCACTCGCCTGGTGGGTGTCAGGGATGTGTGTTCAAAAAACCTGTAGCTATAGTTTAAAAAGGCAGAATAATCTTAATAATCCTTCAGCTCGGCTGCAACATTTATTTTCCAATTTCCTTGCAAACAGGGAAACGTGTTCAGCAGCTCATGACTTCAGGAGGTATTTGTGAACCATATGCTCACTTCAACACCAGGTAAGAGTCCCTAAGAGAAACTACTATTCACTCTTCACACTTTTTGCAGATGTAGCCATGGTATGCTATGTACATACATGAACAGTTGGAACAATAATAATGAAATGATTTATCTCCGTATGTTTGGTTACACTTAAACATATGGTGTCATTTTAACCTAAAACCAACTTCCCCCTTTCACTACTTCAGCATATTCTGTAAAGCAAATAGTCGGCAAAGCTATCACTGATCTATAAGAACTCAGTGCTCACTCATATAATCAGCAAGACATTTTTTTCAGCAAAACTATATATACTGTATAATATCACAATCCAATTTAATGTGTATCCCATGTAACTTCATCTGTTTAGCAGTTGGTCTGGTTCACTGACAATAGGTCCACTAGCCTAGGAGTATGTAGCTAAGTGCACATCTTTTTAAAAACATTCCTATAAAGCCACTTGACTTTTAAACTTCACATATTTCACTCCCAGTGATTCACCAAACACTTAATTCTTCCACTGAGGAACATGCATCTCATTTAGAGGGATGTTAATGCACCTGTAGTTAAACGCAAAGAGGCAGAACACTTGTGGCAGCTTGTGTTTATAGCTCAATTTCAGGATTCATTTTGGGTTAGGTACATGTCTCTAGGGGGTCTTGGGTTCCTCCCAAACACTTTGTGCCGTGTAGTTACCTGTTTGAGTATAACACTGCTGCAATACCAACACTGACTGTTTCATTTACATGTTAATGTTCCTCGTAGGAGGCTTAAGGGACTTAACCAAATAAACTGCATTAATACTGTTAATTATTTTCTGATTTTAATATAATTTTTTCACGAATATTCCAAAGAACTAACATGTGATTGCAGCAAAGAACCCAAATAAATATTAAAAGAAAATTCCCACTCAAATATTTGGCATTTACACCACAGGGTTTCATTCATTTTTTTTGTAACGTCTTACATTGTGTGAGTGCAGTTCATTGAAACAGTGTCAGGTCCTGCTGTGTCCCCTTGAGGTTTCTCCAGGGGTCACAGAGGCAGTGGAGCGTCCCCTCTGATCCGGTGGAAGGCGGCTTCACCGTGGGGAGCTGACAGACTGACCCTCCTGCCAGCTATGATAGATACACTGGGACTGGTTTGACCTCTCTGGCTGACATCCACACACTCACTGCTGGCCCCCGCTCACCAGCTCTAGCTGTTGAAGTGCATGGTCTGGGAATAGTTGGGGCCGCTAGCTACCTATGTGTATATACTGTGTGTGTGCATATATTCTGCCCCATTTTTTTACTGGACTCCACCTGAAACTTTTGTGAACAGGCCATGGAAGAAGCAATATGTGCTTTCTAATTTGGTGCGTCCAAGGGTAAAATGACCAATAGCAATGGAAAAAAAGAAACTAAAATACAGTCCTGGAAATGATGGTAAGACTGTGAGACCTTAAGCAGAGACGCTGCTAGCTACAACATTTAAAAAATGAAATGAAGAAACAAAAACATGTCAAGCTGGTTTGGTCTAGCTCTGCTGTCTTCCATTATTTTAAAGGTCAAGTTCTGCTGTTTTCCTGGTATTTTTAAGAATTGATTTTACCCAAATACAACGCTCTAAAGCTCAGTACACGTATCAAATATTTTTTCTTCCGCATCATGCACTCTCAGCTTGTCCTTGCCAATATACTGGATATAGCTCCCGCCCTCAGAGGAAAAATTGGGAATGGAAGTATCATAAAGAATGCTTCCACACACTAGATACTGTATATTCAACATTGAATATTGAATATAATTTGGCTTACTATTTGGGTATTTCCTATTTATTTTGATATACTAAAAGTTTATAATATTCTGCATGTAATAATCGGTTTTTATTTTGTACGTGTAGAACACTTTGAGCTGAATTTTAAAACGGGAATTGTGCTTTATTTAAAAAGTATTACTGTAATTATTATGCTTCAATTCCAGCCCAGCTTTCATCTGTGCAGAAACAATGTTCTCCTGCCTCTTTTTGTCTTCTCTCTCCTCCTCCTCCTTTGTCTTTGTCCCCTTGACAACCACTTTCTGCTCTGTAGGACAAAGTGAAAATGATTGAAAAGTCAACAGTGTCTTTGCAGCGTGTATTCAGGCAAACCCAACACCCACCGCTCAGTCAAGAGCTTCATACCGCGCCAGACTCCCACCTGCTGTCAGTTCAAGAGTCTGCTGCATATTATTAGAATATATTAGATAAATACAGAGGAATATTGTATTGGAAATGATAAAGAGAGACAACTAGACACTTAGGAAAACACTCCTCCGACCACGGTAACCCCACAGACCCCTGGAGACACTACACTGTTTGCTGCACACCTCATCTCACACAGGCACAAACTAAAAGTATTGATTTTAGTCTGTAAGTTAATACAAGTCATTCACTTCTGCTGCCCTTATTCACTTAGTGGCCAACAGACGTAAGATGTATGTACACAATGCAATGGTAGCTCAAAGTATTACAGAATAGTTGGAGAATTGACGAAAGCAACAGACTATGTCCAATCCCCCCTCCTGCTGAGAAGCTACAGTATGTGAAGCTGTTGCCTCTGACATGATTTCACACAGACTGAAGTCCAACTGTTTTAGCGATGGAACTGTTATATTCTGGAAAGTACTTTTATTCCTCCAAGTTGTTGTATGGTGGTAACAAGCTCCTTATCTTAAATACGTCTGTTTGACAATGGTGATATAGCCAGCAGCATAGTAGTTTAGCATTTAGATAGACAAAGGGGTCTGGCAGTTGTTTCCAAAATCTTTTTTTTTTTACTTTTCTATTGTATTTACTGTTTACATTCATTTGAAAAAAGTGTACCTAGTACTGTATATGATAGAAGTTTGTGAGAACTTTAGCCTCTCCACTTGGTTGTTATCTCATCGATGCATTTCTTCATTTTAATTGGCCTTAACATACTAGAAATGATAGCATGATAGCACATTCTTCCATTTCAGAATAAACAACTAACCTGTTAATAAAACATCTTAATGGATGCACTTTGCTTAACCAAGCCATCTAAAACACATCAAACTCAAACTGTCATACACATATTTTTCCTCCTCCTAAAGGAAGACATTTATAGAACGCTACATGAATTAGTTACAATACCGCTGCTTCTTTTATTTAAACTTTTTTTTCTCACACACGTCATAGTTTAGGACAATGAATGTTTGATATCTGAAGGCAAACTTTTTATTGGATTTATTTGAGCATCCCAAGAAAAAAGGAACATAGAATTGCCCTGGTTTAAAAAACAAATATGGTATCTATCTACCGTATATGAAATATAAAAAAAAATCAAAGTGAAAAACTAAACTCCAGGGTTTTCAAATTCCATGTGTGAAATGGTAGATGGTGCAGTAATGTAGCGAGACAGCCACAGCGTGACCTCGTAACAGAAAAGATCAATAAAAATGGAGGCAGGCAAGCAGTCTCAGGAGCAGTGTTAGTGTGAACAAAACTGTGAAGGTCTTCTCCTCTGCCGCTGTGCATTTATTCCTGAGACAACATCAACCGTTTGCACAGTTTGGAAGCTTTCCAAAGCAGAAATACAACGTTTTATAACCCAACAACGCAGATGTGAGGGCAGATTCTAGCATATCAATCACTGAAATGAGTTTGACACTTGGCATGGTATCATCAATTACAATAAATGTATGAGATACATTTACAATCATTTTGCCTAATCTGTGTTGACAATACATAACATGTATTCAAGAGGGGATTCTTCAGTATGTCAATAGGGTCAATACATTTTACATGAACAATCTATTTCACTTCTCTTGTCCAAGATATCCACTGAATTAAATCCTTGATATCTATTAAAACCTGAAGCTGGTCTTGCAAGTCTTCAGGGAGGTCCACTGTTAGCATGGCTGGCTAATTTCTTAATGGTCTGTAGAAAAGACCAATTTAGTTCATCGACAAGACTTACTCGCTCTCTTAATTTCAAATATCCTCTCTTGGTTTAAATTACCACCTGCTTGTCAGGACAGGTGTGTGTGTGTGTGTGTGTGTGTGTGTGTGTGTGTGTGTGTGTGTGTGTGTGTGTGTGTGTGTGTGTGTGTGTGTGTGTGTGTGTGTTTATGTATGTGTTGGTGTGTTTGGGGGGTTGGGTGTAACGGTTGGTTCAAAATGCATTGTTTTTCAGCTACAATTTGCAGACCGATATGTAGATGAACACGAGAGATTGATTCGTTCTGCCCTTCAGTGGAATATTCAATTAGTTTGGGTTCAGGCAATATTTGCCTAAGACGTGGGCCATCACCATTTTGCAGCATAATTAATCCTGGGAATGTAAGGCTATTTTTTACAGAGGTGACATTTGCATTTAGTCATGTTCTGCAGTAAAGCCATAAAGATTGACATTTGAGCAGCTGAGATGCTTGGGGCAGTGACAGAGTGGAGCCATTTGTCATTCGACTGTGGGGAAAGTTCTCAGCCTAATCGCGTATATTTAACTATACAGGAAGGCGTGTGCGTGTGCGCGTGTGTGTGTGTGTGTGTGGAAGGTCTCTCTGCAACAGTTCATCTAATCTACTTCACACTTGGCGGGTGTGTTGCTGATGACCCAGGGGAGTGCAGTGCTGAGTGTGAAGTTGTGTGGATCAGCGGTTCTGTGGAAAAGTACAGTACTGGTGTTGGGAGTGGCCAAAAAGGACAAGATTTTGCCAATACTGTAAGAGCACAAATAGACGTGCATATAAATCCAAGCGGTATCACTGCACTAGACCTCTATAGTGTTAATTGAATACATGTTTTTTTAACTTGTATACTTTCAAATGTATCATCATATTTAAACACCTGCTGACTAAATGTACAACATTTAAAGAGATAACATACTTTTATGTTTAAGCCCACACTACAAATCACATGAACTTGGCGTTTATTAATATTTGTTCATAACATGAATTTGAGAAAACCTTGTCAACTTGTTGTTTACTGTCTAAACAACATACGGTCAGTCAAAAGTGCATTATGCAGTTTTAAAAAATAATCTGGACTCAACTACCTTTGAAAAAAGGCAATCGTTTCCTTCAAAACAACTTGTTACCTCAGTAAACCGTAAACAATTAAATGGATATGTATTTGTACTCCTCCTTCTCATGGTGACAAGTCACTGGCTGGAGATAAAACATTTATAATCTTACTAAAATTCGTCTGAGAGTTGTCATGTACATTTTTAATCTCAAATCAACAGCAGGCTGGTGTCAGACAGAGTTGATATGAACACATAAAATGTAGAGATAAAAAGTGTTGTCAGGAAATGACTTGCCACAACTGTCTGCCCTGCACCAGTGATTTATGTCCCAGGATATGACTGAGCCACACCATGAATCTTCGTTTGATGAAGGACTTGGTGATGACGCTCTAATGTTTAACATAGATACCCAAATATACTATGTAGCCATCAAATTCACATTCTAATGGTTTTTGACTATGTATCATTATGTTAAGGGATGTTAACACTTTACACAATACTGTTTCACAAGCAAAATTCAAAGTATACATATTCAATCCAATCTGCTCATTTAGATAATATTGACAATGTCCTCACGGTTTTTACTGTTTTATATTCTCTCTGCACCAGCACACACAGCGGTCTATGTGCACATCACAGCCACAGTTGGCAAGCAGTAATGAAAACAACATCCCATTTTGCTACATACATGCATGAAAAAGCAGCTGCTTCTGTACAAATGGAGTGTTGAGGGAACAAGGTCAATAGCTGTGGCCACCTCAGTGCCAAACAGATGTCCACTGTACAACCATGAAGGGATGATATTTCATAGAGTTTTAAAAAAATGCAAAGGTGTTGTTAAAATTGCATTTCTCAAATGATGTTTTATTGTTGTTTTCAGTGCGAGTTGGAATGTAGTTTTAAAATCTTCCCATCTAACCTGTTGATAGAATATTATAAAATAAATGGAAATGTCTTCCTGGAAGGTAGAAAAACACCATCAAACAAGGTCAATCTTGGACAATTATAAAATGTATATCTATGATGCAAAACACTTGAGATAACAGATGGGTAAGTGTAAAATGTCACTAAAATTCATACTTGACACTAGGGGTGTGAACGTTTACAAAAATGCCTAACCGTGTACACGACAATTTTTTTTTCGTGTACACGGTTAACCGTTACGTCATTGTCCTCGTGCCCCCGCCGTCTTGTAGGCGCGCGCGCGCACACACACACACACACACACACATACGCGTTCGTTCGCCTGTAAACACACAATTGACATGAACTACGCTCGTTTACACACCTCTTATAATAGGTCCATGGTACACACACACACACACACACACACACACGTTCGCCGTCATAATCGCGCTTCATTCATTTCCTGATTAATATAGCCTATCGCTTTCTACATGTCCACGTTAAATGCATGTTGAACAGGTGTTATAAAGTTCGGGCTACTTACGAGCGTAGTTCACGTCAACCGGGTAACTTTAATCTTTAGGTTATCTTTCATCACTCTTCCATGGCTGTGAGTCGAGTCCATGGTCGAGTCCCAGCACGGCGACTCCCCGTGTGTGTGTGCGCCGATACACACACTCACTCACACACATACTCGCCGAGGGACAGACAGATTCTTGGCAGACTAGCTTTTATCCTCCCCAATTAGTTTATTAGTGATGTAAAATCAATAAACGCGTGTCTCCAGAACATATTTAAAAACTTTGAAATTTTAAGAAAAAAAAAAAAAAAAAAAAAACGGTTTTCGTTTATTGATTTTTCCTAAACGGTTATGATTTACTAAACGGTTACACGTGTACACGTGCACACCCCTACTTGACACAAACACTGCTAGCATTCCAACTATTATTTTAAGGGTTCAGCGTGTCTTAAACCTGCAGTGTGTAGAATTTTGGGTTTTATTTCCTCGCAGATTTTGTAGAAAATAATTATAATATCCATAAGTACCTTTAATTTAGTGCATAATAGCTGAATTTTATTTTTTTAATTATTATTTTTTTCCTTAGAAAGGGTCTCGTATATGTCCATATTTCTCCATACTTTGGACCAAGGCCTTGTCACCGCCATTTTGGAATTGTCATAGTTGGAATGTCATCAGGTGCATTGTTTAAAATTTTGAATTGTTCTTGTCCTTGAAGGCCACTGTAGCTTCTGTTATTATTCAAAAGGGGTGGGTTACCCAGGGAGTGTTGCATTCTAGAACTTTCTAGAATTTACTTGATGATGTCATATTACACACTGCCATAGCACACTGCAGTGAATATTTTGGCATAATCAACAGTAGTCGTGGTAGTTCTAGATTCCAACTCTCCCTTGCTAACCCCTTCCGGAAAAATTTACAGAAGCTACAGTGGCCTTCAAGGAGAGTATATGCTAGTTACTTAAGATGGCATCATCCACCACTGCCTCAAGTCTTTCCACAATATCAAGTGATGAGGAGAGGATGTATTTAGTTATTTATTCTATAGTACCACTTCTTCTATCAACAGTTGCATTTCTGGTGGACACCCACTATATATAAAAATGCATAAGAACAATACATTTGTCCGTTCTGTGCTACTGTTGATACATGGAGGTACAACATGGCGGTGCTCCTATGTAGTTATACAAGGCTCATTCTAATGTAATAAAATAAACAACAACCTGTACTGTCAAGTGATTATACACTAATTAAACATACTCATGATTATTTGATTTAATTTCTTCCAAGCCTGTTCTGAAAAACAGCAATACCTGCTACACAGTGTAACTTTTACATTCATCCAAGAAGCTCTCTTATGAATTTTACTTGTTTCCTTCCTGCCTCATCATGACCTTTCTGGCTCTTAATCTCCGTTCGTGCTTTTTTATTTCTGTCTTGTTTGGTGCAGAAAGGGATTTGCAATAGTCACAGCCGAGTCTGTTTTTTAATCAAGGATGTGTGGAAGTGCAGAGAGCAGACAGTGCCATGATGCGCTGTGCTTGTTCAAATGACAGGGCTTTCAAAGAGGTGAGTGGGTGAACCTACTGACGAAGAATTCACCAACATTGGACCTGTGGCTTTTATTCATTTTTGTTTAGAGAAGCTGCTGCTGCTGCTGGCGGCTAGATTGGCGACTCTGCCTCTTTGACTGTGGATTTCTCCCTGTGTGATTGAGTGCAGATGTAAGATGGCAAGTCACAAATGAAGACTGTGCTCTTTGAAAGGATTTGCCTTGGAACCCAGTTATGGAAAAGCTGCCACTGACATTACCTTCATAAGTACTCAGAAATACACTACCAAACAACATAATATGGACAGAAAGGTGTCAGCAGGACCTGTTCTAGAGCATTTGAGTGTATTTCAATTAAAACGGGGACGAAATAGGCCTACGTATTGTAGAAAAAAATAATTAAGAAATGTAAGGGTTCTTTACGCTATACCACAATATATACTGCAATCAGAGTTTTGTATTGGACTGAAAGCAGTGTCATTTACACAAATACAGTATATGATGTATTCACTTAGTTTCTGAGTTCTAGATTTGACTCTAGATATATCCCTTTTTAAAAGTTACTCAAACAAAGCCCCAAGTTGCAATACATGAAACTTCTCTGTGTTAGTATTATTGTTAGATATTTTTTTTAAAATTGTAATTAATAATTCAATGGTAAAAGTTTGGTCGTCTTTTTGTGTAGTGCCGTCTCTGTGTGAGCTTGGGGTTTGATGTTTTGTTTTTGTAATTTCCTTTCATCCACTAAACAAAGGGGCGATATATGCTGAGAGCGGGGAATTGAGGCTGTTATTTTTCCTGTTAGATATTTAGATTTCTGCTTTTTTCTTCTTCACGGGTTATAACCCTCCTCCTTCCCCTTTAGGGAACACCTCCTTTGTAATTAAGCAAAGCGAGCTCCGGCTGAGCATCCACACCTTATGTCAAGTCTACTCAAGGGCTCCTAATGTGATCCTACCTGCCATTTACCTTTCACGGTCCACTACTGATCGTCCCCTGGCATATGGACTCTTTTTTTCTTTAGTTTTTGTAATTCAGTAGAATTATTTTTGGCCTATATGTGTATTGTGGTATATCATGACTCCAGTTACTACCTCAGGGACTCAATTATTTGTTAAATGTTAAATATTTTTGGTATTTTCATAGTCTTTAATACTTGTAATGTATTAAGAAGGTTCTATAGAGAAATATGGTATGTCTTTACGTCTTGCATTTGAATGTGTGAGCCTTCAATTCTTCCTTAAAATACTGAATTGCCTTAAATATTTAAAAAATTAAAAGGAATATTATGTTATGTGATTGATATGTTGAAAGGTTAAAAATGATGCCTGGATTTATTATCGACTGGTTGTACATTCCTAATGCCCTTTGATTAAATTAGTCAAAATTGCATTTTTTTATTTATTCACAATGCTCATTTATAAGTCTGCAAAGTAACTAGTCTCTCATTGCACTTCTTTTCTCACATTTGAACAAAGAGAGAAACCTGAGAAGACTGCTTGTGAAACAGCTCTTGAGTCCCAACTAAAGTCAAATTATTCCTCTGGCATGCAGAACAGGTTAAGGTCAAAACAATCAGCGCAGCTGGCTTCCATAGACTGTCAAACATGTAAATGGGGCCTATTTAGACTTCCTGCTGCTATAAATTATGCCTTCAAATCTTCTTAATGTAATTTATATACTGAAATCCCAGAAGATGGTCACGATTCAGCCGGGGTTCCTGAACTCTTTGGACCTACTCTCTCTCTCAATTATGCATTCTTCACAACTACATGTCCTTAGTACCTTAAAAGAACTTGATGATGATCTTGATTCCATGCCAGAAAGTAAATCTCCGAGTCTTGATAGAATTCCTCCCTAAACTGCTCTCTGAGTTATAGCATACGGTATAGGTCCTGTCTTCCTCCAATCTATTAGCTATTCGCTCAAGGTTGGCTTTTTTTCAAAGAGATCAAAAGACTGAAATTATCTATCTCCTTTGGGAAAAAAAGGCTAGTATGCAGTGGAGTGCACCATACTTCAAGTTACCTATTGTAATTTTGAATTGTATACTATCAGAGAAATTGGATTCATATATTAGTTCTGAAGTGTTTGGCCTCTGACAATATTCTCATTGTATTGCATATAATTGATGCATTGTCTGATTAGAATCTTTGAGTAGTTTTACATTTAGATATAGAATAGTCTTTAAATATGTTGGAGTGTTTTTTTCCTTCTTTTTTGCTTCAGTTTGGCCTTGGATCTTTCATTAAAATGGTTAACACTGTTTATGCCTCTCCCACTTCACATTTTTAAATGGTTCATTCTGGCTCTTAAGACTTTTCTTTGGCAAGAACAACAGGCGAGGACTGTCTGACTTCTCAGGGTCTATTTGTTCTCTCGTTGGAACTATTTTATTTCACCATATTTCCTTTTACGCAGATGATGTTATATTATACCTCTCAGTCCTCATTAACTCTTTACCTCATGTTTTGAATCTCTCCACAAGTTCAGCTCCTTCTGTGCTTGTCAAATAAACTGGTTGAAAATCAATGCTTAATTGGGAAGAATATTTTCAGTCTCTCAACCTTGATTGAAATGTGTCAACCATTTGAAACACCCTGTTATCCTCTGAAAATATGGCTCAATAATACTTTGTTTGTAAACATTGTTAAAACTAATATATGTGTTTCCATTAGGTGAGACTAGGTTGATAAATGCAGTACAGGAGATTATAATTTGTGTGGATGGCTCAGAACCACTTTCTCCCTTCTCACTGTAAAAGGCTGCACCATTTAAGCCATTCATCACAACATTTCAGCATTGGCTCTAAAATGGATCGAACAATATGTGAATCTGTAGCAGAAAAGCAGATATTACAAGATTGGACTCCATGTAACATGAGGTAGATTTGTCAAATTGAAAGGCGGCTTTTGCAGACTAATGTTACAAAATATCATCTCTACTGCGGTACAGTGACACTGCAGAATGTTATAGTTGTGTGTATAAGAAGAGTAACATCTACATGCAGCTCAGCTTGTACTGTATACTTTATACTGTGTCTGCATGGACAGAAGACATTTAAGACTTGATGCATTAATGCAAATTTGATGTAATCCTGTTTAGAGTAACAGTCCAATCTCCTTTTAATTTAATTTATTGGTAGATTTTGCAGCCCGTGAATGTCAACATCAAGTACCGGTGCAGAAAGTAGTGTGCCCTTTATTAGCCGTGCTAAAAGTATAAGAGCTGGTGGATAATAGATTGTGTAGTGTAATGACGTTTACACCAGAGAGACCGGAGTTCGTCTCCCGTGTCAGACCAACGGTTAATGTTGGGTTTTACAGGCATAACCACAATCTTTCAAACAGTGGTGCTGCTCTACCCCTCTATGGTTTAATGCTGTGTAACGGCTCCCAAAAAACATATCAAACCCTGCGTTCCAATACCCGTTCAACATGAATCCCCGCCGCCATCATAAGTGTTGTTCCAATTGTCTGGAAACTGAAGTGAACTTGGTGATATAGACCCTCGGAGGGCTGAGTGATCGAGTGAACATCCATGGTCACTCCGAGGTTGATATCACCCACAGTGCATCGCGGCCACCCTATATATATATGTATATATATATGTATATATATATATATATATATATATATATATATATGTATATATATATATATGTATATATATATATGTATATACCAAGGGCTGAGGGTAAAATGAACGAGGGGAAGTGCAACTACTAATGGAATGCAGCTAATGTGTCAGCAAAATACAGGCCAGAAGAAGACTGCTATAACTAACAATCATTGAAGTAAACAGTGAATGTTTTAAAATAATCAGACATTTCATTAGGAAGGAACTACATTAAACATGTTGTTTGGGCCTTAGGGATCCACACAATGAGTTTTGGGATTACTATTTACAAGACTTCAGTGGGTTCCTTTTTTTTATTTGGTTTATTTGGGCTGATGCCATGTACAGTAGTTGCACTGCATAAGCAAATACTGAAAAATAATGACAGCAAAAAGATAAGCCCAACCACCCAAGAGTTTACAGGTCGATGGAGAGAGATTTCCATACGCGATGGCCAAGGGATTATCCAAGGCTGAATACCTCACAGTGAACCCAGGACTTGCGTTATTTATGTATAGACTTATTTTATTGTGTTACATTAGGATTAGGATAATAATTTGGCATAGGTAGTATGAGACATATGCATTGTTTTTTGTTGCTGTTGTAGTCATGTTATGTTGTTGATGTGTTGATTGCTGTATTATATTGACACTCGTCACTTTCTTCCTGCCTTATCAACTCCTTCCTTTTATCCAGATATTTTTTCTCCTTTTCTTGTCCTACTCTTTCCGCAGTTTCTCTCTATCCCTGCAGCTTCTAATTTCACAGATGATTAAATTGTAAATGAATACTCTTGGGAATAATGTGTTCTCTCTAAAATAAAATGCCCCTTTCAAGTTATTATTATTTATATATATTAAACTTTGATCAATACAGTGTGTCCGCTGAATAAAAATCGAATGTCAATACACCACCTTGGCTCTATAAAGTGTAATGGGGCCCGCTGTAGCTAGCAACATGTCCAAGTTTTCAGGGCACACAAAATACAAACGGGTAGCGGATTGAGTGGAGATATTCACTGATTTTGACAAAGTGATTTTGACAACAAGCGTTCTCCAGAATCACTGACTGTACCTTTTTTATTTTCAGGATATGTTTACAGGCACTGGTTTCGCCCTGGACATTTTTCAGTGTGAATCTAAATTAGATCAAACCCTCTGTTGGAATAATCAGTCTCACAGACACTGCTGTCAAACCAGGATGTTATCAGGTGTTCCCAGTGCAGTATAAGCTATAAACCACAGAGTGTACTTGTGTGAGTACAATACAGCGTATAGAGAGGCCATTAGGGGTTCAATTCCTGCTGGCGCTGTTTTGTTTCACCCACAATCTGGTATAGAAGCAAATCTTCTGCAGGACTAGTTAATTCTTTCTTTTCTCTCCTCCTTGATTTTAATTATTTAGCTACATTTCTTTAGACATGCTGTGCCTCTGCTTGTTACAGTAAATCCATGAATGATTAATGGCAATACATTAATTATAGTCTTCTATTTTGGTCTTCCAGTTAGTCACCCTACTCAGATCACTGAACTGTTATCTTTGCTTTTTTTTTTACATCTTTAGCAGGTATAAATGTGATGTGTATATTTATAACCTGTACTTACCATGGTCATTGAAACACACAACAGTCATAGAGCCATAAAGTAATTAAAAAAAACTCTTGGGAAGCACTGTTTGAATGGCCATTGAGACATCACCGTACTGTAAGAAATGACGAAAGCAGCTTACAGTTCCTTTTGTCCGAGGAGGAACCACAAGGGTGAGAGTGTCAGGACGGTGGTTAATTCAGTGTGTGCATGATGCCAGTATTAAGACAGCTGCCTGAACATCCCCTGTGGATGAAAGTAATTGCATTTCATGGGCTGAAAACACAGAAGAGCTTCCATCCAAACGCAAACACACAGCCATAAATCCTCCAACAGCTACAAGGTCCACACTCCAGGGGAAATCAATTACCATGCACGCTGCAAATGTTGAAGTCGTCCTTGCGATTAGGGTTCCCTATACTATTGTATTGTACACTGGGAACTGGCTAAACTCTGGAATAATGTATTTTATATTGAACTGTTCGATGTCTCTATAGACTTGATTGAACTGTAATATATAAATACAAAAATCAATGTTATCTCATTATGTCCATAAGCAACCAAACAAAGCAATTCTTTAAAAAAAGAATATCTATATTAACCACATTAAGCACTCTGCAATGCATGGCATAGGTTTTTGAGTGAATATCACTGTTGCCCTGCTTTTCCACTGAGTAAATCTAGTCAAGAAGCAGGTTTTAGAAAAATTAATCTTTAACTGTGACACGAAGCTCACAGCTGCTCAAGTTGCAAGTGAAGTGATACGAAAATTCTAAAATATATCCTTGGTGAAAACCCCACATGAACCCACAGCTCTGCTACTGTAAAATGGTACAGTATCGTTATGGGCTTGTTCATTTGCACATTTCATTTGAATTATCTTTCAATACGTAGTCCATCTTTGCAATGTTCAGTGTTCCCTTGCTGAGATGGAGATGGTGGAGGGATATCTCGTGGAAGTCAGATGCATGTTTTTCACCTGAATACAACCTTGATAAGAACTACATGCAATGAGAAGATATCTACTTGATTTTGATCATTGAGACAGCTAAGGCCTCATATATAAACAGTAGGATTTCTTCCAAATGTAATGAGACCCCTGAGACATCACTTCACGGCTATGGAGATGGAGAGGATTGATTACAGCAACCAATAACTCTTTAAACATATACAACATGCTTTAACAAATGTTTATCAAGCCAGACCTCTTCATTCTAACATTCTTGAGCATAATTCACTGAAAAGATAGGAACAAATATTGGTTTAAAAAAAAAAAAAAAAAACCCAAATCCCAAAATGAAGATAAGTTTTCTTCTACACAAAATATTTGACCTACCTACTCGACACGTTTTTTAATCTGTAGTGTTATACTTGCTAATTATATCCGTTCTGCTGGCAAAACAACAAGCTGCATTAGTGTTTGATGCAGTGTCTGTCCTATGAGACTAGAATAGCATTGAAACCACCTTTTGAGGCTAAATATATTTACAGTGGTGGAGCCTTCCAGCAGCTTAAGGACGGAGCATGACTCTGCTTGTGGCTAGTTGTATTTATTAACAGTATAGCTTCAACACTTTGAGAAATACACTCATTACAATAATGAGCTCAACAGACTCATTTACATCAGGCAACGTCCCACAGTTAAAAACCTTTTGATTGATTGTCTTTATTTCAAACATGCAATAAAAAATAGATGAATAAATAACAAACAAACAAAAGCAAAACAAAGAAATAGAATTTAAAAAAAACAAAAGAAAAACAGACATGCTCGAAAGGGGGTAGGAGGAAGTAAAAAACTTATCTAGTCCTACCCCTTAACAGATCAATTTTGCTTGGATAGATTATGTTATTAGCATGTCAGTATAATAAAAAGCTATAATAATGCATATATACATGAGTACCGAATCATTTTGTGCATATATATATATATATATATATATACATACACACATACATACATACATACACACACACATATACATATATATAATAAACAATCATATATATATATACTATAAACTATTTATATTACATTATAAATACATACATGTATATTGTAAGTTACTATACATATATAAATATTACAAATATAAATACAAATACCATGTATTCTACAAAACTACAGTCTACATATGTCCATGTTATAAAGGCTTTTCTAAATTTCTGTACTTTGTGAAGATGATGTCTTTATATTTGTTTTTGAACTGTCTTATGTTTTGGCTTTTCTGTACTTCCACACTTAACTTATTCCACAATTTTACTCCGTAGATGCTGATACAGAAGCTCTTTTTCGTTGTGCGTGTGTGGTGGACCTTGAAGTTCAGCTGTCCCCTTAACTTATAACGTCCCTCCTTTGAAAACAGTAATGAAGCATTTTAAAGGGATAGTTGCGAATAAAAGTTATTTGGGTGGCCACCTCTGCAACAGTACGTCTCCCCCAAACTCCATAAAGTGACTGTGCTGACCACCATCTCCATAAGATAACAGACTAACTATGCATAAATACCTCATACAACCACTCTTCAATAATACTGAACTATCCCTTTAAGTCAAACAGGCCGGACTGAGGTGGCGACGACTCCGCTCCAAGACGAACACAGTTTGACTCTGTTTTGATTAATGAGAGGATGGAACTCCAGTAATCTGTGAAATAACTTACTGGGGTCATTAATAAAACATGTGAATTAGTTAGAGGAAAAGAAAAGTCACATTACAAAAAGAATGAGGGTATATGCTGTGTGTGTGTGTGGAACCTAGAAAGCCCGTACTGTATATGCATTACTGGTTATTACTTTGCGGTTCATCGCTCCTGGAACTGCTTCACAAAGGAGCGACTCCCTTTGTCCTTCCTCTCTGTACTCTGCTGCAGGCTTTACAGCACCACATTCACCCCCATGTTAATGTTAGCAAGCTAATGTTTGCACAAGGCTAATCGTTCTTTTTTTAAAATGATATCTAGAATGAATGAATGAATGAATGAATGATATTTTTATTTTCGTGTCATGCCACACATGTGGCCCATCCCACACAGGATTACAGGACACCGCTATAACTACACAAAGTGTGTAGTACAAACATGAAACAAAACAAAAACAAATAAAAAAAAACACTAAACATAAAGAGACATATTCCTCCTTGCCCACGCCTTTTCAATAAAGTCAGCAATTAAAAAGGTTCTGTATTGGAACAGCCAAGCTAACATATCAGTATCACACATGTAATGAACTTCTTTTACATCGACTTTCTTGAATAAACTTAATCTCAAATCGTGGTAAAACGGACAATAAAACATGAAATGAATTTCATTTTCAATTTCCTCAAGCTCACAAAAAGTACACAGCCTATTCTCTTCGCTAGTGCCCACCCACCGGCCTGACTCAATGTGTAAAGGGAGAATTCCTGACCTAATTTGTGCACACAGGGACCTCTTTCTTTTAGACAAATTATACAAAATATAGTTCTCTGTACCAAACAGATGTTTAATTTGACACAAAGTACGCAGTTTAGGCATACCTCTTACTTCAGAGATCCAGGTCTCTCTCTTTTCAAGTGATAGCAATTCTTTTCCTATTTTGAGATTAATTTCCACTTTGTCTGTAAAGACATCCTCACAACCCAGACCCACATATAATTCATACACCTCACTTGCCCATCCTCCAATTTTATGCATGTCACATTCGAACACCTTTTTGGCTACTCTGTTGTCATCCATCCTCAACAGCCTATTCCACAACCTCATAATACACAGACTCCAACGCTCCCTACAGGAGTCCCACCCCATGTCCCCGGTTGTAGCTGGTATTGGTGCGAATTTATGAACACCCATAAAATATCGGATGGCCCTGTTTTGGATTTTTTCACTCCTGGGAAAGTTTTTATAACCCCAGACCCCTGCCACATAGTCCAACACAGGACACACACAAGCCTGGAAAAGTTTGGTGTATGTAGAAAAACCAATATCCTTCAGCATCTTAGTTTTGCCTATAACTCCACCAAGAGCTCTGCTGGCTGACTCAGAGAGAACTGTAGTACCCTTTGAGAAATGCATATGTTCATCCAGGTATAATCCTAGATATTTATAACATTTTGTATAGTTCAGCTTTTTTTCTCCAAAATGAAATTGAAATGTACTAGTAGCTGAACGAGGATTCCTAAAATGCATTATTTCTGTTTTCTTTTCATTGATGGACATTCTCCATTTACTGCACCAAGCTTCTGCACATGAGAGCATTCTTTGCAGATCTTCTTCTGAGTCAGCCATCAAAATAATATCATCTGCATATAAAAGTACACTAATGTTTTCCCCTCCAAACTGTACCCCACATCCTAATGATTTAATTGTATTGGCTAGATCATTTATATATACAGCGAAGAGAGTAGGCGATAAAGCATCTCCCTGCTTGACACCAGAGGAAGTGAAAAACCAGTTTGTAAGAAATTCATTCACCCTCACACATGACTCAGGTGCACTGTAAAGGGAACAGATTGCATGATAAAATTTGCCATTTATACCATTCTGTATAAGCCTGTAAGCAAGAAGGTTTCTATTTATTAAGTCAAAAGCTTTCTGAAAATCAATGTAACAAACAAATGTATGCGTATTCTCATGCAATCTATTTCGTACTATTGTACACACTGTGTAGATATGATCAATACAGGCCCTTTCCTTACGGAACCCATTCTGTTCCTCAACCAGTAAGTTTTCTTTCTCCAAAAAAGTTGTTAACCTATCATTAAGCAGAGTGGAGTATAGTTTATAGACTGTGCTCATTAGACTGATACCTCTGTAATTAAGGGGCACTCTAGGGTCATCCTTCTGGGATTTTGGAATAGGATTTATAATAGATTTTTGCCACAGCGAAGGTAATTTACTGGTTTCAAAACATTTTTTAAATAATATTAGGAAAATTTGGACCAACTGGGGAGATTTCAAAACTTCATTTGGAAGATCCTCTATACCAGTAGCTTTTCCGGGTTTAGCCTTGTTAATGACTCTTTGGACCTCCGATATAGAGATCTCTGCATTGAGCTCCTCATTATCTCGGAATTCTTCCCCAAGCATTTCTGCTTCTAGCCTACTTTTTATTTCACAGACATTAGCATAGAATTGTTCATCAAAACTTCCAGTGTCATTTGAAAATAATCCTGAAAAATCTTTTCCCCATTTGTTAAGTACCTGTGCACAATCATCTACTAAGTGTCCATCTTCACCCCATATCTCCATTGGAATTTTATTTGACCGCCTAGGTCCCAATTTATTAATCTCATTCCAGAATCCTTGGGGATTAGAGGTTTGAATCTGTTCCAGAAGCAAAACCTGACCTCTTTCATATCTACGTTTAAACAGCCGATATCTTTTATCAAATACATGTTGCCTCATCTAGAAGTGTTTTTTTGTATCTACATCTGCATTTTCACCATTGTTTAAAAAACTTGTCTTGTTTCATCCCTTATCAACCTTCAGTTGTGGAAGTCCCAATTGTGTTTATGGATGCACAATAACAACACAGGGTTTCTTATTATGTTTTTTTATATATAAGAATAATACCATAATTTAAAACTAAAAAAATATAACATTCCTAATCAATATTAGCTGTAAATGCACAATACCTTGGTACAAAACCAGCTAGCTTCCACACATAACAGTACTAATTCTATATATCATATGCAATGGTTTTCTATGTTCATGTGTTCATCCCACCAGACTACATGTGCTTAAGAAGAGATTACATTACTAAACCACAGAGGAACGCACATCGTTTTAATTGAGTTTGTGACCATGATTTGGTTGAATATATTTTTTAATATCAGATTAAATATTAATTAAAAAACTTATGAGATCATTCAAACGTTTTGCAAAGAAGTTTAAAAATAGAAGTGATGCAACTGATAAAAAAAAAATGCGATTATGGGGTGTTTAATTGTTTTTTTGCATCATGCTCTAAGGGCTTGCACTTTTAGGTATTTGTGTTCCCGTAGTGTTAGGATGCACTGCTGGGATAGTCGAGAACCTATTATCATACATTGTAAATTGAGAGTGTGCAGCTGGTTACACTCAAGAGCAATCTCACTTTCTCCTTAAATTCCTCTATGAAATCACTTCTCTCCCCGACATGACGTGCATTTGCAATCCGGCCTGAACCGGCTGTATAAGTAGGAGAAAACTAATATCCCTATCTGGGATGTGGAGAAGTGGAATTCAAATTTCTGGGTCAAGCGGTCATAGAGGTATACAGCATTTACCAACTGAAAAAGTAGGAACATTTTAACATGCAAAGGAACCAGGTTTTTACCATACACCATTTTGAGGACAAACGTATAGCTCATTATCTCTGTTTACGTTATTGTTGTGGGGACTTTTGAGCATTCTAGCACTGATGGATTGATCACTGTCAGCTAACCTCCTGGGTGTTGCTGTATACTGCTAAGATTGAACTGCACTTAAGTTTCAAACATCTGTACTTCTTTTGTAGCAAGCTGAAAACTCTTTGTCACCTCACATGGGGCAAAACAACCTGTCACTCTTCTATTTTGGTGAGGACCGTTCGGGGGGCATGCTCCGGCACACCATCTGTGCTGCATTTAAGGTGCTGTAGACGCTGTTTGTGATTGACGAAAACTGGTACCAGCGACACCTCTTCCCATCTCCTTGTCTGGCTCTGGGTCGGGGCTGGGAGATGAAGAGTGATGGCCTGTCACTCTCTCTCTGAGCGTATGACCGCGGGATGGCTCCAGACGAGAGGGAGGGGGGGGGGCAAGCTCATCTCTAGCGGGTGGGACGGGGGATGACAACATGCCACATTGCTTGATAATAGCCCCCTCAGTTTAGGGAGTAAACAAGAGGGATGTTTATAATGAGATTGTGCTGCAGGGCCTCCTCTGATGTTCCCACGCTCCAGGAGTCTGAGCACACCATTTAACCAGCATGCTTGCACTATAATATACGGGCTTGAGATCCCTTTTTGAAGCTATTTATTTATCTGCACCGGGAGGAATTTACAAGGGGGAAATGGGGAGAAGGCATCAGGGGGATAACATCAATCGAGATGTTTGCAGGTAAATACAGACACGTCGGTGCAAGTGCTGAATGTGAAATGCAGAATATTAGCAAGTTGTCTACAAGCTAGGAACATGTTGTTTTTAAATGATCATCTGAGACGAGGTTTAATGAGAGACGTGAGGAGATATTGTAGAAACTAGAAGACTAATTGTAACAGAAGCAAAGGGAATTGTAAAATATGTTAAACATTTAGAACATAATGGGGTTAGCATGAAATATGCAACATCATTTTTATTTTAGGTCACGGTTGGTTAGTTCTTCCTTCCAGATTATCAGAAATATTCAGTGTCTGGGGCCACAAAATAGGACACACCTATTTAATCAACTTGACCCGAAATGTCAAAGCAGAACTATTTCATTTGACTAAAAATACCAACATGTGCCTTTTCAGATTGTGTCTCTCTGTGTATTTGCCTAAATAAATAACAAAATACATCTTCACCTCATCACTCCATATTGTGGAAAGACTTGAGGCAGTGGTGCATGATGCCATCTTCAGTAACTAGCTTCTTGTCCTTGGAGGCCACCGTAGCCCAAACTGATATTACACACTGTACCTTTTTAAAACATCACACAGTTGTTAATACTTTTTCATCCTAGTGTCACCGGTTTTAGAAAAGCTCTGGATGTTTTTTAACTTGGTGACTTATATGACAGGAAGTGTAGATACACGCTTCTCTGTCAATACAAAAACAGTATCGGCAGAAACCATGATGCCATCATTTGTTTCTGTTGGAACACTGGAGGCCCATTCAGGTTCTATACATAGCATTAAGAGTGAGGGATCGTTTCACAGTTCACAGCAGGTCTGCACTGTTTCAAACCTTGTGTTGTGACCAAATGCCTTATGTACTTCTGTCTCCATATGAATAATGGCAAAACATGTAATTACATCACCGGGGCGCCTTGGGATCCACCCTGCACTTGTGTTTAAATTAATTCTGCAGATGCCCTCTGCTTGACATACTGTGAGGAGGCTGGAACCCCATCAAGCTATCGCTGTTGAACTCACCCACTCCCCCCCCCATGGAACAGAAACTATCCCTAAGGAGATTTCATCCACCCCAATAGGCTCATACCTGCTTTTTCCTGTCCTATACCTGTACCAGGGCGTCCCCCCTACCTTACCCCAGTGTCTCCCCAAGGTGTCCTTCTGCATGTTTTCTGACAGACCAGAGCCCTCCGATGATTAATCACTAGTTCACCAGTTTATAATAAAATACAACACAACAGCTCGTAGCTCCTTCACCTCTACCAAGGTTAATCAGCATCAGTGTCTCAATCTTAATTACATTACCAGTTTTTTCCCAAGCAGCAGATAAGAATAATCATAAAGATCTCTCACTGAGCCAATCCTGTTTACTCCTTTACACACGGCGATAGAATTAAGAACACAGGAGGAGGTTGAAGTGACCGATTGCTTTCAGAATGCTTTGACACGGTTTCTGTTTGATTTTTTGCAATGCAACAATTACGGCTTTGTGACCATGCTATTGAAGCACAACATTTCTGGTGTTTCCTCCAGTCAGACCTAATCTCAATGATCCCTAGGCTATTGAAAACATTACACCACGTGGTAACATAACCCCCTGCTTTGTAAGTGACTTTACTACTGTGGATCTGGGGCTTGCAGTGAAGTGTTGGCACAACAATAAAAGGATCGGCTCTCACCAAAGTCTCAGCCCCCGTCGTTAGCACATCAGAGTTGTTCAAAATAATCAGGTAATTTACAAATGTAACAAATAAGACTAAAGCTTCACACAGGTGCTGGTGTGGCTTTAGACATAGTAACAATAATGAACCTCATTCACAACACATGAACTCCGGACAATATCCAGATAATCTCTCCATCAGTTGGAAGACATTTTCGTAGTTGTTATTTGAAATGACTGTCCTTCAGCCTCTAAAATTTGTATTTTTCCGGTCAAACAATACATGTGTCGATATTTATGTCTAGGGGGGACGCAAGGGTGAAGTCTGGGTTGCATAATCTAGACATTTGTGTTCACACATACAACTCACCCATACAAACTCTACATACATTCAGAGGAAGAGTGCACATGTAAAAGGGGCTCAAGTCAGAATGATTCAGCCATCAAGGAATTTATAACTTTGTCAATGTACCAACTCTCAGGAGTAGCAAATTGCAAAAGCGATAATTTCCCCCCTTTCAAACTAAAGAAATCTCCTTGACATTCATCATACTGAACTTAATAGTCTGGAAAGTGTAATTACGACTGGATATAGTTAATTGCCCATTAATTAGAGTATCATTGCCATAGCACCATCCCTCAGCTCCTGCGTTCATATGACCCCTGAGGGCGGTTAGACTGCAAGAGAGAAAATAACTTCACTTTGATCTGGATCAGCCGACAGAGCCGATCTCCTGCCACCTACCACAGGAATCTCAGTTTAATGTGACTCCTGGCAGATGCCCGCTCTAAAAATAAACCCAACTTGTCCCTGCGCCCTATGCATACGAGATTGTCATATCGCTACCTCTCCCCATAACAATTAATCAAGTGCAGCTGAGCTATCCTCTAATGATGTTAGCCTTTCCCAAGGAATCACAATGGCGGAGGCTATCGTGGGGGAAATTGCCTTTTTGAGAAATGGCTGTATCCCCTTCGCTACAATATCCAAGTTTGTCCTGAGAGAACTAGAGAATCTTATTGTGCCACCAGATTGTGGTAGCATTTGTTTTTAATAAAGGAGGCCCGCTCATCCAGAATGCTCTTATTTCAGGCCGAGGAGACTGGAGTGCTGGTATAGCTTGGTCCCAAACAGTAGACCGGAACACAACCCTTATGAATCAGAACTGAATGCTACAGCGAATGGACAGAAATAGTCCAACTCAAATTGCTGCTTTGATGCACAGACTCAATTTGCTCTGAATTGAAATGTCTCAGCAGTCATGTCCATAAAGCACTCAACCAGCATTTACACAGACATATTTATTTCTCTAGAAGCACTTTAGACGGCAAGACATTCAGAGGTATTTCTGTGTAAGGGTTTTATACTCTTACATGTCATGAATCATGTACAACATAGATGTGGAAATGGAAAGTACTAAACGTCAATAGAAAATCATTGTTGCTCTGTTAGGGATAGATTTTTTCAAACCCTTTGAAATGTGGATGTGATTTGACAGTCTTGGAGAATGGAAGTGCCAAACTTCGGACAAAAGTTCAGGAAGAACTTTAGTCAGATGTCTTTTTTCCCATAAGACATGATACATGGCATCAATACAAAACACTTACAGAGCGATAGAAGGGTTCCCATCCCAGATAGAAAAATGCTGAATGCCTCAAGCAATTGGTTTTAAAATATATATTGGGTCATACCAACTCTAGTGTTAAGTGTTATTAATACATGTCTTTAAATGAATACATTAAATAGTACAATAACTACAACAATGTATATAAGTGTATTTATGAATTATCTCAGAATGTATCTACATACAATCACTTTCATACTCTGGTATTCTGAACCCAATTTCTCATGCCTAAACAGCAGCTATTGTGACAAACATCACGCAGCTCAGTGTTACTATAGTGAAGGCCATTTAACATCTGTGTTTACTCTATGCTAGGACTGTGATGACTAACAATGCATTTGTGACTGAGCTGTTTTCAACGTTGGTGGTCAGTTCATTTAGCTGTGTTTTATTTATGTGTCAGTCTGTTTTTCTTTTTAATTAACTGCAGAGGTTTTTTTCTCATCAGTCATTCATCAGGAGTGAAATGTGTTCCTGGGGTTTACTGTTCACTTTTTTAATTAGAATCTACTCTGTGCTTACATTTAGAATTGGAAACCTTTTAGCACAGTCAAAGGAGGAGGCAATTCATTTCTTTCTTTCCTCTCGACAAATCTCATAGGAAGACAACAATTCAAAATGTGTATCTCAACACTAAGACTTGACTCCAACAGACTGTCGTATTTACATTTTGAAAAACATGTCACAAATATATGTGTTTGAAAGGCTAAATGATGTTCTAAAATAGCTACGTAATGTAGTTTATTTTTGAGAAGCGCATGTCATCACATCACATGAGTTTAATTTTTCATGAACTCTGCAAACTCCATCTACTAACAAAGGCAGTGAGGTGCATTTGAAATCTCCAGAATTTACCAAATTAGGTGTAGGCTTTAAGAATAAGATACGTTTCTGAACCTCTTTTTAAATGAAATACATGCATTGGACGTCAGTATGACCTTTACTGGAAAATTGCACCTCTGAACTCTTTATCGCACCTCCGACTGCCTAATAAAACTAGCCCTATACCTTTTAAATAAGATTGAAATATACGTCATTATACGTGCAGGGCTAATGCACATTCAGCATATTCACACTTCAGAATATAGCTGACTTTTAAATTATGGAGATAAGAAACCAAATCAAAGAAAACATCAGAGGCTGTCGGCCACCTAGATCAGTGAGGTAAACACTGACACACAGTAATTGAGATGCATTGAAATGGCTCTGGAAATGATCTGTCAAGAGATTGGATATGGAGATATACAGTATGTATCTCAAAGGGACAACGTCAAAAGCACCATTCCCCCTCCTTTAGGTGGAGAATACATGGCTGTCTTGACTGTTGGCAATATTCCATCTAAATTAGTCGGCTTTCCTCTTCAGGAAATTTCCGAATCTATAAAATAAGCTATTTTGGCATTTAGAAAATCCATTCACCATGATTGAAACCACCACAGTGAGTCTTTTCATTCTCGCGAGCCGGAGCACTTCAAATATGTTTTTTTCTTTTTTAATACATTAAAAAGGGAAAGGCAATCTACATATCAATACAAAAAAAAAGACATCCTTACACTTATGCAAATCTTGTTGAATACTTGATACTAGTACATATGGGGACTGGCAAGAGTGACAGCAAGGCTTTAAGCACATGGAGTAGTGGATGTCTTGCCACAGCACGGCTTAGGCAGCAGGGGACAGGCTCTATAATCACATTTTTTTTTTCCTATTTTGGTCGAGCATTACCTCCTGCATACATCGCTTTATTGGTAGTAGCGGTTTTGTTGCTTGTACTCTAGACTGATACTTTTTTTCAACCCCAGACTTTTCAGAAATGTTGAAGCTAAAGCTTTGTTTTTGCAACTTATCAGGTATGTTTTACGAGAAGGGGGAGGTTTGAGAGAGGGGTTCGGATTTAAAAAAAATATATCTTAGAATCATAGAGTTGCAAAGCCAATGATACAAGCAATTTAGCAGCAGAGATGAAGGGATGTTGCTAGGCAGTAGAGAGTGCAATGAAAGTTTAGGATAAAGTTTAGGATAAGTAGCTGTGAAATTAACAGCCGAAAGTAGCAGCTGTTAGCCTGTTAGCAACGGTAGCTCCTGCAGTTTTTTTCATTTCATTTAACTTTTATTTATCCTCGAGAGACCAATTGAGGGGTGACCCTCATTTTCAATGACGTCGAGTTCAAACAAATTCCAAGGAAAAACAACAATGCATACACAATATTCAATGCAAATACATCAAATACACAACAACAGGTGAAGAGAAGAAAAAAAACAAAAAACAAAAAAAAAACAATTCATGTTACCGACACTACCCAGGCTATTTCCTGCTTTCATTCACACCACATACATTCTATTGTAACACAAACCATTTCCGTGGGAGCTACGAAAATG
The DNA here is from genome assembly GCF_949987685.1 of Ammodytes marinus. NCBI lineage: Eukaryota > Metazoa > Chordata > Actinopteri > Uranoscopiformes > Ammodytidae > Ammodytes > Ammodytes marinus. The sequence continues at coordinate 26,876,626 of NC_137216.1, forward strand.
CCTGTCTATTGTTAGAATGGAGGAAAGTGGCCCTAATTTATGCTTTTGCAGGTGCCCGTAGAATCACTGCCACCCACGGCTTCTTGTAATGTGTGAGTGCTAGTTAACTCCATTACAACTAAGTGATCAAATAGCAACTGAATACTGTCTGAGTTTCAGTTTTGAATTAAAAAAATAGGTCCGACCGAGCGTTTACAATAAACAAGTTCAAAATCCGAGTATTGAAACACAGTGAAGTTGCTCCCAGACACTGCAGTATACAGAGTTGTTATATAAGCTCTTGATATAACACTATACATCATGTCAATGCATAATGTGCTCGTTTTCAGGGCCTACATAATGATGTTTTTCAGAGTGCGTTGGCATTCAAAATTGAAGGTTTCGTACTTCGCCATCTCTTCTCTCTTGTGTCTCAAGTGTTTTTCTTCTTGAAAAGGAACATAAACAAAGTCCTTGGCTTTGAGTAGTCTACAGCCAGACACATAATCAATACGAAATTGAATAAATAAAAAATATGGGGCCTTCAGCTGGTCTACTGAATGTTGATGTACATGTTTTTGCTCCATGTCGCTAAAAGATAATAATAATAAAGCTAGTGAAGAGTGAATTATACATCATGATGTGTTGTTTGTTATGATCCATTTTTCACCGGGGCTTCTTGAATATCATAATGGTGTAATGAGTGTGAGTGTGACAGCAGGGAGAGAGAGACTACACATACTTAATGTTATCTCCTCTGGAAAGTGACTTTTAATATTGGCGTGTGGGAGTATGCCGCACTATTCTCTATGTTTGAAACAAGAGCATATTTGAGACGACTGCGTGAGAGAAAGCAGTCAGTGAGAGGTTTTTTCTATCCATGTTTCAAAACGTTATTTTAAATCTTCTGCACTGTGATTTTCGTAAAGCCAATCAGATTATGCATAACGTCCTATGGCTACTACAGTACTTAGCCTAATAGCTAATAACATCATTCCGACATAGTCAACAGAAAAAGTATTTCCACACAATTTAAGATGATGAATGCCAACAGACGACCCATTTATGTTCTGTGACAACACTTGAATGTCATTGAATATATCCTTATCAATACATAAATGGTGATTGATTGATTTGATTGATTGAGTGATTCCCCAAACCAAACGAAAACGCGTGCTAAAAAAAGGTAAGTGTGTTTTCATTCAGGAATTCTCCAAATTGCCCTTTGGATAGATGGATAGATAGATAGATAGATAGATAGATAGATAGATAGATAGATAGATAGATAGATAGATAGATGCTTTAGTCATCCGCAAAGGGGAATTTGATTGGCCAATGGAAAATGTTAATTTATTAAAGTGATACATTAATGTTAATCACCATGAACCTTAGGCGGCTCTGAGTAACTGGTAAAGGTCTGTATTTTCAATATTATGTTTTGCATGCACACCTCCTGTTTTCCTCCATAGCATGGTTAAGTGCTGATTCTATTCTTTAGATTTTCAAAACCTTAAATCCACTCAGGAAGGGGTGCTGCGGGCAGTGCCGGCAGCGTGTTGAACATATCTGTAATTTTGCAGCAGTTATTAGCACTTTCCTGCAGATCTTTTCCTCCTTCTTGCTGTGCTCCCTCACATCTGCTTCTCTCATCCTCTCATTCTTTCTCTCTTTCGTTAACCCGTTCGGTCCATTTCTGTTTCCATACTGCTCGCCATGGTAACACCATACACAGACTGTGTTCATTTACTTATTGGAGATAAGAATTTGAATGACATCATATATTTGACATGAGCATATTATTGATACATTTGTACTCTGTACATTTCACTTAAGTCACAGAATATTTTCTCATAAATCTATGAGTTAGTCGGAAATTCAAAATTCCTCATTTGAACATATCCACCTCCCCCTGCTCCATAATGATTAATTCAATGTAGGCTATACCAATGGCCCCAATAAGTCATCTTACATATGAAATGAATGAATGCATGCAGCTCAATTAGCAAATGAAGCACATGGAAGTGAGTGCACATACATGTTGAGAGGCAGTGGCTCTTGACTGTTCAAATAAAAACTAGGGCTGTCAAAATTATGTCGTTAACACAAGGTGATTAATTTCTGGAATTAACGCGTTAATTTTTTTATCGCAATTAACGCATGTGCAGAATGATCCGCCCCGTACATCCCACCGGCTCTGTACTACAGCCACTCAAACGTTGCGGCTGACCCAGGATCAGTAGCTGCACGCAGCCACACATCACAGCACGCTAGCCCATGCCGTGTTTTAAACTGCTAATGGTCACGTCTGTGTCGGGGGCATAGATAGTATATAAAATCAACTGCCGCGGGTGACAGTTGATGTCGGGAACAACAGGAGGAGAAACATTGTCCGCTCTGTTCAGAGCCCGCGAGGACACAAACGTCTGCAGTTTTCACAGGTGTGTGTGAGTAGACATCAACATACCGTTGGCTTCCTGGCACAAATGAACAGTCCCCTAGGACGTGTTCACACACACACACACACACACACACACACACACACACACACACACACACACACACACACACACACACACACCGCGGACTGTAATCAAGTTGTATTCAAGAATGCACAACCTATAGATTCACCAAATAAATGCCAATATATAGCCTATATTTGCCCAAAGACATAGTAAAGAGACAGACCAATTGAATTATGGTGTGGTAGGTATATATTTTAGTTCGATTTAAATTTATTTTCAGTATTAAAACCATCATTTGGATTTTCAATTAATACAAATTCTAATTTTAAATGTACATCCACCTTCTGTCCTTTATCTTTCCGTTCGTACAACAATATACAGAGAAAATTTGAATTTTTCGGGCATATTTCGAATGGTAAAATTAATCGTGATTAATCCACAGAATCCTGTGATTAATCTGATTAAAAATTTTAATCGTTTGACAGCCCTAATAAAAACCTTTCACAGGGAGCGTTGAGAAAGTAGCCAGGCTGTTCTTTGAAAGACACAACGCTGAATAGTTAATTTTCAACACAAGGAACCAATCTGTATGGTGATTTGACACCAGACATAACAGTGTTGTTGTTTGTTTATGGGTGTTATGGGAGTTATGGTAACACTTCCAACGGTAAGGGCAGCAAGAGACCAACAACTACATTCTAAGGCCCATGCACTACACCACTCCTCTGCTGCTAAATTGGATTAGTAATTGCAATTTTAACTCTGACAGGAAAAGTACATGACAGCGCTGAGCTCCTAATAGTCCCTCAAAGTGCCCTCAGTGGATTAAGTGCTAAATATCACAAGCTGACAGCTCCTCCTTTCTTTCATTTGACAGAGTATAGTCCATCACTCATTCACTCTTTTGTTACACATACAGATACGACCCTTAGCATTGGCCCAATTAAGCAAGCTACACAGGCTTTTATAAAAAGAAATATTATGCAGGTAAAACATTTTTAAATTTCCTCGTGCAATCACTACTTTTGCGATGAAGATTGTACAGACATTGTGCCCTTTAAAATGTGACCTTAAGAACTCCAGTCCGACTCCCTCATTAAGCACCAACCTTAAATGAACCACAGACTTCTCTTTAGCGTACGCATACACACGCAATTAAAACTGTTACCCTCAGTGGAGAAGTGATGAGATGTAACAGGCAAGTCAAAAAGTGCAGCAGAATTAAAATGGCGTCTTTAACTAAATAGGTTGCAGCTCTTGCTATGGGCTTTTTTGGGAAATTATACCAATTAAAGTCATGTTAATTGCTCCCCAGTTGTTCTTAATTAGATTTCATCATCTCCGTTTTCCTGCTATGACACCGGGGTTTTAGAAACAGATTGGCAAAGAAACATGTGAAAATGTGTATTTTACACGTCGATAAGGCCAATTAATTGGTGGGAGTTGCAGGGCTTTGCAACAGGCGTGTTTTTAATAGTTTTTTTCATCAATTGTGAAGTAGCACAATTCCAATTATAGTTTGTCATCCACGTACATTTCAATACAGACGGGTTGATTGAAAGTGTAATCCGATATTTACTGTTTATCATCAGAGAAAGACTATGAGACTTGGTCGATAATTGCGTATAAGCCAGGGGGTCTTGGGAACTTCATCTCCTGCATTTTGGTGAAATTGTATACAGCAAGTTGTGCTTGTGCTGCATTCATTTATGGTGGAAATATCTTTATTTAGCTAACTGTAACATAAGGCAAGAAAGAAAGGTATACAGTGAAGTGTTTTGGGTAAAGCATAGTACAAATGGTACAGGGGTGTCTGAAATGGTTGGGAAATGTATAGTTACAGGTACCAAGGATATTTAAATGTTCCAATTCCCCCAAACTGTTATTTGTATTTTGTGGGGGGAGAAGTGTTATCTTTCATATTTATTTTGAGGGGGACAAATGACCTCTTCTAAATTGTATAGTGGGACATACCCCGCTTATGCTTGGCAATTAGATTCCATTGATGTTAAGCTTGTTCATTAAGCATACACCTATAAAGAGAGGAGATAGGCAGGGATCCCCCTGAGTCCAGGTGCCTGCGGTGCTGGGTTAAAGCCTGCAGGGTGTTGATGGGAACTTTACACTGAATCTCCGTGGAAACCCTCCCTGGTGAGGACAGGGAGACGCTGGTGTGAAAGACTGAATTACAATGGTATTAAAAGAAGAGCATCCAGGGACTGATTGGTTTGAGCAACGCAGGCAGAGATGTGATTGGTCGGTATTTACTGTATGTCATCATTGTGAATATGGGAGGCTTTAACAGCGTGGGAAAATGGTTGGTGAACATATCGGGGGAAAAACACAGAAACTCAGACTAAAGGGAGAAAGGCAGAATGTGAGAGAAAGTATCTTTCTTTTTAAAGGTGCAGTGTGTAGAAATGTGTATCATGATGCACCGACAGTGTTGTTGTAATTACTCAGGAAATCCTATTGGGGGCGACATAGGTTAAACATAAAGCTTTAAAATAAAGGGCTCTTTCATTAGAAAAGCACAGCATGAATATACAAATATTTACAATTATGTGAGAATTTATAAGCCAAAAACAGACGGATAGAGAGCGAAATAGCAAACAGTTTCCCAGTAATCTCATTTCTCCCTCCAGTAATGGGAGAGCCAGACACACAGACTGAGATTGTAATACTCAGGATGAAATTCTGTGCTTCTAGTGTGATGTTCCGCCTCATCTATTCTGTGATGAATCCATCACCCATTTCCCTGGCTCTGTGCTGTCATCTGAATTCATACAAAAATACAATATTAGCATAAATGTGCATATACATTTTATTTCTGACAGAACACCACACACACACACACACACACACACACACACACACACACACACACACACACACACACACACACACACACACACACACACACACCACACATACACTCGCTCACTCACATTTCAACATTGGTATCTCAAATACCAACCAAATCTCCATCAAATAGCACATGGGCACTTTTTGGATATTTTTGTTCGGTCTCAGTGAATGAGCTGTTGATAATTATTTTTGCATACTTCATGTGAGTCCATCTTAATGGAAAGACATCCATCCATATTCCTCTATCAGCTGGCACAATGTGGAAAGCATTAGTAACACTGGTGCTCAACTTATTTTCGTTCCTTTTTCTCATTTCATGATGAGACCTCCCACTGTTTCTATTTGAAGCTGTATTTCCTCAGCAATGCAGTCGCTCTCAGTTGGAAAGAGTCTCTATCTGAACCCACAGCGGAGCTCAGTAAAGATTTTGAAGGACGTTTATTACATGTCCTTTTATCGTCAGTTTTCAGGCTGCTCATGCCAGGACGGTGAAAATAGTTCAGTCTGTTATATGCTGTGGAACATGTTATCGTTATGTTATAGCCTGACAGTGTTGTCATGATACCAACATTATGATTTCAATATGATACCTACAATATCTTGATACCGAAAAACTGAAACGATACAATGCCAAAAACCTAAAACATCATTCAAAGTAATTATGCAAATTATTAGATATAAGATTAACATAAAACAAATTCAACTTAAAACGTCTAAATATGTTTGTGGGGAGAGAGATGGATGAAACAGTATTTTAATATTTCAGTGTGATAGAAAACATAGCCAGTGTGGCTACATCTGTGTGCAAGTGTATTGGTACAGATAAGGTGTGAATTAGTATTATTTTGAATGTCGGGAGTATCTCAGTACCTTTCTATATCAGTTTATAGTGCTGCACTATCGCCTAATGGCACATTTATATGCAATTACTTCATGTTCCAGAACCCTCCAGTGTCTTGTATTTTCAGAGGCAAGATGCATTCTAAGTTGTGTAAGAGCCGTGTGCAGCAGCAGCAGCAGCAGCATCAGGCTGGATCAGGTCTTTATAATGGGCCAGAGAGCATCTCTTTGTTATCTGTGAGCATGAGGACATTGTCCTCTGAGAGGATGTGGTGGCCGTTATCTTTGTCACCTGGCACACACACACAGAGCTGCGATACATCACCCTATTTTTATCATTGGAGCTTTTTCTAAACATACCGGTCAAATCTGGCCCATCAGCCTGTGAACAACACATTATTGTCCTCACAACAAAACCCCAATCAGATAGCAGAGGACTGGTTAGTGATTCATTACAAAAAAACATGGCAGGCTTGTCACCAAGAAAAACATACAAGATAATAATCGACAAGAGAAAATTGGAAAAAGAAAAAAAATATGTTTGTGTTTACATGTATTCATTGACCCTCTGTTGACATTAGCATTTATCAGATTACAGAATATATGGACCGTGTGTGTGTGTGTGTGTGTGTGTGTGTGTGTGTGTCATGTTATGGGGGAAATTTTCTGCCTTCCTTTTAAAGAGACAATAGATGTCCCTAAACATAATAATTACATTTTAGTGTGAAGACTTGCTTTGAGGTAAGGGTCTACTTAGGTTTAGGTCAAGGTTAGGGTTAGAGTGAGGGTTAGGCACGTAGTGGCTGGTTAGGACAAGTTTCCAGGAAATGAATGTAAGTCTATGTAATGTCCTCAGAAGTGATCAAATCACAACGTGTGTGTGTGTGTGTGTGTGCGTGTGTGTGTGTGTGTGTGTGTGTGTGTGTGTGTGTGTGTGTGTGTGTGTGTGTGTGTGTGTGTGTGTGTGTGTGTGTGTGTGTGTGTGTGTGTGTGTGTGTGTGTGTGTGTGTGTGTGTGTGTGTGTGTGTGTGTGTGTGTGTGTGTGTGTGTGTGTGTGTGTGTGTGTGTGTGTGTGTAAGCAGCTGTATCGGGTAGAAGGAGGAGGAGAGAAAATAAAGCACTATTACAGTGGAGGTTGCTGTGTGTCCGTGAGATGATGGGTCATTAGTGAATGTTCTTGTTGATGCGTCTGTTGGTGTCTGTCGGTGGCCTCCAGCTTCACAGTCATGAAAACAACAGCAGAGTCCTTCACCACGGCCTCCACCCTCCAACGCTCTGAGACAATGTTTCTGTCTGTTGCTTCAAGTGAAAGAGACAAAGTATTTCCCCTTTCAAAGCTGCATTGCAAATCAAAGACATCGTTATCGTTCAATGAACCTTCAAATACAACAGTGCATATTTGAGAATCATCATTGTTGTCTCTGAATACAATTTAACACCTGTACTGTGTTGGTGTCAGAGCAGACTGCTTTCACAGCACAGGAAGGAGATACATATTGGCAGCATGGTGCTTGCAAACAATAGACGACTCAGAGGAAAAAAACATATTGGAATATAGGATTATACATTATATGTGAAGAGAAATCACATAGGATCAAAACAACTCTAGAGTTAACCTTTAAGAAAGGAATGGCAAATAGGATAAAGAGGATCCTTGAATCAGTAGGCTAATTTAAGTGTTATGAAGCTTCATTTAATCATAGCCAAGTGTGTGACCTTTTATACATCTAAGACATTCAATGTGACTGAAATAGTTTTACTTTGAAAAGTTCCCAGATTGTTGCATGGCGACGGAGGACCAACCAAGCTGTTACGCAGGTTTGCATTGACAATACCTGTCATGGGAAAATGAGTCATTAATGCAAGTTGTTTTGAGTTTTCCTCTGTGGATTAAGAAGCTAGTCCCTCCACATTTCTTGGCATTTCTGTCTCCAGATTGGGCGAACGGACACAGCTGTTCCTGGCAGATGTTCACACTGGGAATAATGTCCTCAGTTGCCAGGTTTAAGTTTCTCTCATGCACAGTGATCAACACAAATAGTTTTGCCTCATTTATAAACCAGATATCACAGTAATGAAGTATGCTATTTCTTACCAAGTACCAAGACTTGGTCATATAACATATTGGAAGGAAACATACAGACTAGTTGCACAAAGGTTGTGTTCCAATACATACCCTACTATATAGTATGGTAAAACAAGATATAGGATATCCCAATAGTTGTAATCAGATGCAGTATGCAGAAAAATACCTGGATGTCCTACTACATCCGGACGTGATTTGAGTGTGGAATTCAGCATTCTTTCTGGGCGATTCTGACCCACAATCCACTGTGTACTGAAAGCGAGGAGACTCTTGCAGAATACCATTACAGATTAGAAAACAGCATTGCTTCCAACTCTGTCAACATTTTTTGGGGAGGGGGCTTTGCTGTTTCAACAATGCCCATGACTGTGCACAAAGCCAGGTAAATAAATAAATTATTTTCCTAGTTTTGTGTGCAAGACCTTGACTGCAGTCCTAACCCATTGTGATTATACTGCGGCATAATATTTGTACTGAGCGTGATGATTAATTAGAAACATGAAGAGGAATCAGCCAATGTCATATTTTCCGTGACTTCAGAATAATAGGCTTCTACACAAATATAAAAACAGAACAATGTTTTTAATAAAAATCACAGCATTGCAGACAGGATTTATCAGTTATAAATTAATGTAATAAGCTGTGAAAAGCTTCGTTTGATAAAGCGTATGACAGAATATATAAATATGACTGTTGCTGGAAGAAATACAAACAGAAATACATGCCTAAGTATCCCCACTTTAAATCAATATGTAGTGTCACCTGTCGCAGCAGTTAAAACCTTGAGTCTATGCATTTGGATCTGTAACAGGTTTAAACATCTAAACAAAACAATATATTCCCAGTAAAGGTACAGTTAGTGATATCGGAGTATTTAGCGGCACCTGGTTTTTAAATCAACATTCTCTTTGTTAACCCCTTCTTTTGGGAGAATTTACAGAAGCTACGGCTACCTTCAAGGACAAGAAGCCAGTTTAAGATGGCGCGCCCCGCTCTTATGTAGATGTTAAACACTCTTTCTTTAAGGGAAAACAACTTTTATTCATAACATCAATACTTATGGATATTATGTTTCCATTTCTTCCAAGTCTGTTCTGAAAAAATGTCAATTAATGCTACACACTGCACCTTTTAAAGTCAATAATAATGGAGAATGAATGAACAATTTAAACCCTGCCATTAAGTTGAACTGAGGTCCTCTCTTTGAATGAGCCTCTTCAAAGCATTGACAGTGTTGTTCTGGAACCATGTCTGTGTGCCTTTCTTTTCGGGGGCTGTTTTCTCGCTACAAAAATAAATCGTCTCCCAAGTGGCAGATCTCTGTCAGGCTGCAGCAGGATTTTTTTTTTTGGTTGTTGGTATTTTTTGCTGCATTCATTCTGCCACCTTCACTATCCCTCCAGGGCTCTGCAGCAGGCAGGCATCACCACAGCTGTGATGGTGCCTACATCAGCTTTCATTAGGAGGGTATTTGTCCTTTTTTTTCCAGGGTTGGGTATTCTGTAAAACGATCTAGGTCGTCAGCTTGTTAGCATACTACAACTAAGACTTAGGGCAACAGTGTTTGAATGGCCTCACTTGAATGAGGTACAAAAGCAAAAAGCCTGCCGTCATAGAAACAAATTTTGAATTTACCCTTCAACATCTGTTTGTTTTTACTTCTGTATGTGAATTTAGGTTTACTTTGCTTTCTTATCTAAAATATGAGTGTCTATGTCCATGGCATTCACCTGGCTAATATAATTGAGAACTATTTAGTTTTTCTTTTTATAGATTAATACATTTTTATTTGTTTTGTCCAAGGTTGTCAAATGTATCCCTGTGTCATTGTGTTGCTTTTTAGTTCTTTGCCTTTTACTATGAACATTATTATAATAATAAGAATAGAACAGAAATTCTATCATTTCTCTCATTACTTCTGTATTATACATCAATGCTTTTAGTTCCTTTTGATGTTTGTCCGAGGACCCTCTTGAAAATGAGATGCAGCATCTCAAGGGGTTTTATTCTCTACATTGTTTTGAATGAGCACACTTTCGGACCGTATATATATCCTTGAATGCTTTCAGAGTGTTCCAATCAGTCCGCTCACAAAAAGGGGATGGAAGAAGATGTTGAAAGACTTTTCAACATTTCAGTATGAGAGGTGAATGAAATCACCTGCGCTGCTTCTCTCTGTGTCTCCAGTGAAACAGAGAGTGAGGTTTAACTCCAGTCTCATTAGAGTGTGACTTAAGCTGCTGTCATTACAGGAGACAGGCCGGCTATTTCCACAGATCACACACTGACATAGTTACACTAGGGGAGGAGGAGATATTTTGTACTCTTGCATACAGATGGATTCACACCTTTTAAACATGTGGTCCAGTGGTAAATCCTTGAATTGTTTCTTGTGGGAACCTAGAATATTGTCTTATGTGAAGGGTTTCAAATTGATTTGGACTTTTTTTTTATTTTAAAGGTGGAGTCAGTGATTCTGGAGAATGCTTGTTGTACAAATCACTTTTAGTAAGAATTCAGTGTACATCTCCTCTGTACTGTGCCTGCTGACAAACCAAATCCAGTGTCAATACACAGCCTAGGCTCTGTAAACAGTCATGTAAAGAAAGGGGGCCCACGGTAGCTAGCAACATGCCCGTTTACAGAGCCTATGGGCTGTTTTTTTATAGATTTATTTTCACAGCACATACAGGTAGCGAATGGTGAAGAGATATTTACTGATGTTTGACAACAAGCATACTCCAGAATCTCTGCAATTCATTTGTACTGTATAACATGGAGCTTTGATGAACCATTTTGAAAATCCTTTGCACAAATGTTCAATCAGCAATCAGTCCTTCACCTCTAAAAGATGCCTCTTCTCTGATGATTTCTGCAAAGCACGGATCAAAGAGGTTAAAGGCTTTTAAGAAGAGTAGGAGGCCATGAGAGAGGAGTTTGCCTGTGTGATTGATTGAGGAGCAGTAAAGATAACACAAATCTCAAATTCATTAGTTTGCTTGCAGTGTCTCACCTTCAAAAAACATGTAACACTATTGGAATGAAGCAGTTTTGAAAGAGGCAAGCCATCAGTATGTATAGGTGGGATTAGTTACTCTCTTGCCTTGTCATCCCATATAGTTACATGCTACTGAAATACACATCAGTACATATCATTATCAAATTGATTTGAAAAAATCTTGTAGAATACAGTAATGGAGCGTGAAGCTGAAGGGACACACCTCACATCTTTATTCATGAGGATGAGGCCCACTTCTACCTCTCCACAGTGAGGACACATGGGAGGAACGCTTTGGGGCAGAGGACCTAGTGTTGCAGTGCCCGGTTAGAGAGGCGCTAATATAACAATGTGTGGCCCAATCTCTAATGATGGTCTCCTTTGCCATATTCCACCCAACGGCCCGGACAATACAGCACGCCTCATCACCTTTTCTAGATGCATTGTATGAGAGACTGCTTCCAGCTGAAGAGAGAGAGAGAGAGAGGCGGCTGTTTGAGATCTGGCGTGACTCAGTTGGTCATTTGGGACACATTTTTGCCTTCCACCATTTTGGCTTTATAAATGAATGTTTTACTGCAATGCCCAGTATGATGATGCAATTCCTCCGTGCCCACTCACCTTTGCTAGCCCATTTGGAGGCATTGTTCTGGGCTTGGATGTATGACCACGGGCCATACAACCTGATGGCCCTACCCTAAGGCAACGGCTGCTGGTTGCCTGGCAATAGGTGCAGAGGTTTGCCAGCAATGGATCCGTCATGCTAGGAGGTTTTTCCCCTCGGTGCATTGGCGAGGGAAAAACATCAATGTGATGTTGATGAGAACCTGTGGCCTAATCGCCAGGAACAAATGGTCTAAATGACCTGGGAGAATTTCAACTCTCTTATTTAGTTGTTTGTACTTTTTCCACCTAACACCTCAAATGCTTTTATGTTTATTTTAGTAGTTCGGATTTTCAGTTAAATTCTTCATCTTGTCTTTGGAGCGGGAGAGAGTTTGAAAAGTTGTGCTGTAATGAATGTCAGCATCATTTGAAGACCTGCACACACAAATAAATTGCATGAAAACTCTTTTGGCAAATGTCTCTTTAAAAAATACTAAATGTTTTGTGAATATGCAGGGACTTTAAGTTCTGTGTGTGTAAATTGCTTTGGAAATGTCTCTTCTGAATGGACAAAAGCGTCCAAATAGTCGCAAAACTGTAAAGAACATTAAGTAAGATCAATACATGTAATTTTAAACAGTGTTATGGCTAAACGATTCCATTTAACAAGGCTATTCTCAGCAGCCCTCTCATGTGCCACACGCCCACTATCTATAATTGCAGCTCCGTAATGGCCCTATCATGTTTGAATAGAGACATTATAAACCTGTTACAAGACTGAAGCCTATGATGTAAGAACTCATTACCTTGACACACAGAAGATCACCATACAACATCTAACTTCTAAAACAGGTGGCTACACCTATGATGATTTAGATGTGTCAAATTAAGGATGTAAGGTACTTTCTATTTATACAATCATGTATTTGTTTTTTCTTACCTCTGCCAACAACCAAACAAATATTGAAATTAAATTTGGCAGGAAATTCTGCCATATGCCCAGGGAAGAAGTGATTAGTTTGTGGTGCCAGTATGTCTACCCCCTGTGGCAGAACACACTCAATTTTGGCTCCTCACCTTTTAAAAACAATCAATGTTCGTCTACACAACATATAAAAATGGTAAAAATGTGTCTGTGCGTGCTAGAGAAACATTTTCACTATTCACAACAAACCTGTATTAAAATAGAAGACACATTGTTCAGACAACAATTTTGTAAGTTACACTGCAAGTGGCACTTTGCATCTTTTCATCTACTGGTATTTCTCCTGTACATTTTAATAGACCCGATTATGATTGACCCTTTGAACTTTTAAGGAAGAAAATGGATATGGTGAATTTACAGCTCACATCAAAATTGATTTCACTGGACACAGTAGTTTGGAACATTGCCACACACCCTAAGGGGGGGGGACTGATCATGAAGTTAAAATGAGAACAAAGAAGCAAAGCTGTCAAGTTAAGATTTATTTCCAACATAGAGGTCTTCATCTGTAGGCATATCTCAGAGGACATGAGAGAGAACATGCCCACCTAGATATGATTAAAGTTGTGCAACTGAATGAACAATAAAGGGGGAAAGGACACTAGAAGGTTCCCTGTATAAATAGGCTTATTAAGTTATAATTAACAGAAGAAGAGGAGGCGTTTTCTAGCTGTTGGCTTTATCAGGAAAGAGCCTGCCATATTATTCCTTAACATCTACGGTATCCAAACTGCATTGTTTTAAATAATTTATAATACCCTCTTTTAACGTATTTTGACATTGTGTAGGATTTGTAATCGTCATGCCATTTTACCGATACGTTTTGTACAGATTCAGTGGAAGGAAGTCGAAATAATTAACTACAGACTCAATTAGTGCTGAATATCTTAAAGTTTAAGTGTTTTAATAACCATAATCAACTCAATGTCCTCATTTATGTCTGGTATATTTCATTTCCAATCACACATACCAATGTCCCCAAGGTTTAGAATAAGGGCTTTAATATTGCTGGATATAACCCATTGAGATTTAATGGGAACATTTTAGAACTGCTTCAATGTACTCAACTCTCCTGCTTAGTCAGACAGGGTGGCTGTCTCACTCATTCACGCACTTACAGTATACGGGCGGTCCCCAATACAATTTTTGGGCTTTGGATGAATATTGATATCGGCAATAATTATATAACATGTTTACCCCCTGCTGACAAAACATTTTGAATAAAACATTGGTAAAATCCATGTTTATCTCACAAAAATGTTCTTTTCACTTGTTCAAACAGTAGTGGCACCGCACTGCTACAGCTTCTAGCACAAACACACCATCTTTTGACAGCAGAGGAAGCTTGTCCTCACCTTGATAAGGAAAGCAAATCTTGTCGGTGTTATCTGAGACCCTTCTCAAAATGTCATTTTAATAGTGACACATTCTGGAAAGTTGGATGCCCCCCACATGTTCCCACCAATACTGTAAACTGGCGTATTCTCAATACAAGGGACTGTTTCAAGCTTGCATCATATGAACTGATCATTAATCCATGCACAAAAGTTACAGGTATACACTCCAGCACCACACTGTGTCTGTCTTATCCTCCCTTCAGACATAAGAACAGATTTACTGTGGGAGCCGTCACATACTCAGAGGTGTATAATGCTCTGATAAACAAGTCACCTTGTGAAGACAAGCTTCACCTGCAGATCGATACTCCTCAGTGCTGCTGTTATTATCTGGCAAAAATGAGAAACCACTCGGGCAGTTCCAACTCGCAAAGGTGGTGACACCTAAACACAAGGGCGTTAGCGGTTTTGTGTGTGTGTGTGTGTGTGTGTGTGTGTGTGTGTGTGTGTGTGTGTGTGTGTGTGTGTGTGTGTGTGTGTGTGTGTGTGTGTGTGTGTGTGTGTGTGTGTGTGTGTGTGTGTGTGTGTGTGTGTGTGTGTGTGTGTGTGTGTGTGTGTGTGTGTGTGTGTGTGTGTGTGTGTGTGTGTGTGTGTGTGTGTGTGTGTGTGTGTGTGTGTGTGTGTGTGTGTGTGTGTGTGTGTGTGTGTGCGTGTGTGTGCGTGTGCGTGTGCGTGTACGGGGGTGGACACAATTATGAAACAAACAAAAACCTCATTCAATTCAATTGAGCAAAAACAAATTATGATTATATAAATGAAAACAGTTTTTTATTATGATGGTTTAACAAACTGCTAGGCAAAACTCTGTTTTGTGAACCTAATTTAAATCCCTGTAGTTTCTTTTGCATGGTTAGTTCTGAGAAAAACTTGCTCTATTTGCATCCACACTTGAAAACAAACTGTGCTTTAAAGTGACTCTTACCTTTGGTGCATTTTTACACTTTTTTTGGATTAGGTTAAAATGGTATTAATAAGGTAATTACACTCTAAAATATAAGACAGACCCACCAGGAGTAAAAACAAACAATGATTTCAATCTCATAATATTATGAAAAATATATATACAATTTAACCAATCAAATCGTTCGGACCGAACGATTTGATTGGCCGACAGACCTGTCTGTTTGCAGTCTGCTTCTGTATTGCGCATTCTCAACTAGGGTTTGTTTTGATTCCACGGCAGACAGTAGCGAGTAGCGACCATTGTAGAAAAGGCCCCAACGTTCATAAGTTACAGTGTTGTTAGTTCTTACAGTGTGTTAAAATGTGTTTTGTTCAGTGTGGATAGCAGTCAGTTAGGGCCGTGACGTCAGTCGGACAGAGAGCCTGTTTAGTTTCCGTTCTCTTCTCCCTCGGTCAGATGTGTGAGCGTTGCCGCAGTAAGCGATCATTCCACATGGAAACGTGTTTATCTGAGTTTAAATGTGTGAGTTCACCCGTGTGTGAGTATGTACATGCAGTCCCGATCGCTGTTATAATATAGTTTGCATGCGATTCGCGGGTCGCAACAGCTGTTGTAACTTCTCCTCACAAGCGGAGTTTAAACCTTTGTTCTTTTCCCGCGATCTATATGCGACTGTGCCTGTGAAAGAAGGAAAATAAAGAGCGGATAAAACCCTACTCCTCCTCTCCTAGTCTCATGCTTATAGTCTGACGCCTTTGGCCATAAGTGGTATTCTGGCCGACACCTCTGAAGTGAAACCAGTGATACAAGCATGGAACGAGGGTGTGGGGGCATTGGAGGGAGGCGGAATGGTATGATAGTGCTGTAATTCTCAATTGCACGATGGGTGTGAGTCCCTTTAAGATGTTATTTTATTAGTTTATCTATAGCATCTTTATTTATTGCATTTTTTGAAGGACAATACTCTATACATTGAATAAAAAAATTAAAAATGTTTTGTTTGTTTTAACTCTGAGTAGTGTCTGGGAGGTTTTGACTTGAGGCTGCATACTGTCCAAACAACCTTCACCAATAAGGCTGGGCGGCCTGTATGTCTCCTGACAGGATGCTCATTAAAGTTACAGTCAGTGTTGCTCACCACAACACACTGTGCACTGTGTGGACTGAGAACAAGAGTGTTGACATGTTGCATTTCCTTCATCAAGAAGTCAATGGAGATCTCCTCATCTGGATTATGGACAGTGAGTTATTTACATATAGAGCGTGTTCACACCTAACAGTCTGATCCAAGGTTACATTTTTAGTTCCATTGCACAGAATTGTTCTGGTTAGGTTTGGTTTTGCTTTGCAGTTCTGGGATCGCAATAAACAATTATTTCATACGTCCTGTGGTAATTACTTTCATGGGCTGCGTCTTCCTATACTGGACATTGATTGGTTTGTAGATGGGCGTCTGTCTGATGTCGACGTGATGTCAGTTTAGTGGGTAGCCTTCAAACATTTGAACAAAATAATTAAGAACATTTTTATGAACTGAATAATTTGCTTGTCATTATTATATTAATGTAAATATTACTATGGCATTACTACCAGCAGCTGTGAAGTTAGCTCATATCATATTCTGTCTTTCATACCGTCCTAAAATACCTGTAAAGTGTGGACATTCTTTATGAGTTCTTTCCCAGTTTACTTTTTACGACATTGTCTCACCATATTTCAATTCAAACTTTTGTCTCATCCTCTCTCCATGTGCTACTGCGGCTCATTATTCCTGTTTCTGACTGCCAACACAGCCGGCCAGGACTTCCTGTAATTGGTCCCAGAGTCCAAACCATCCAAACAATGTGTTTAACACTGGACACAAACCAAACCATGGTCCAATTCTATCTGGACCCAGACCACCTCTTATCATCAGACCAAGGCTTGGCTGTTTGGTCTGGACTGTTATGTAGCTTCACAACATAACAACACTGGGGGACGTTTCACACCTGTTATCTTGGTATGGTTTCAAATGAAAGTCTGAACTGAAAACAAGGTCACTGTGAAAGCCCCCTTAGAGAGACTTGAGTACGAAAAATCAACCTGCAGCTATCGACCTAAATCTAAAGTGTCCCCAGTGTCTCTATAATGCTAGATTAACTGGTTGTCTCATCACAACGAGCCTGTCTATAGCACAACAGTGTCCTTCAGTCACAGCAGAGATGCATTCAAATATTAAATGAACATGAATACTTCAATAACAGCTGCAGATCTGAATGACATTGCTCATACAGTACTGCACTTGGCGTGGAACTCTCTCTTTGATAAACCATCAATGACAACGTTTTGTCAAATGCATTTCTCTCCATTGGGTCTTTAATGATTCTGATCTAAGCTTGTCATATCTTTCTGTCATCATAGTTTCCAAACCTCCGTGCTCGTCAGCCGTCCTTTCAACAGCACAATGACATCACAGTGTGAAAGACAGAAGAGTCAGCTGCAGTCTCTTCACCAGGATGTCAGGAGAAAGACTTTACATTGATTGAGTTTCATTGATTCAATACAGTGAACTGAAACAGTTTTCAAGAACACCACATGAGTACACAGGAAGAAGAAGGCTGTTTCTATTAAACACCCCCTGAGGCTGAAAATAAACCCAGGCAGTATAATTGCTGGACAGTGAGTGAGGAACACATAATTGCTGCCTGGATTATGTTCACTTGCAACATTTAAGAAGAGGCTCTTAGGAAGCTGGTCACGGTGGATGGAGGATGGTGGAACAAAGCGCAGGACTTGGACTGGAGGCTAAGACTTGTCGACCAAATGTGTTTTAAAGTGACTACGAGGAACATTCAGTTATTGTCTAGCAAGAGAAAAAAGTCACATAGAAATGATTTGAGTTTTAGTCCAATATTGAGTGATACTGTTGTAACTTGTTGATAACTCACAAATCCAAGGCGAAGATCTCATCTCGTTTTGACATTTGTTTTAATATCCGCATCATTTCGAGTTTTGAGATTACATCCACAATGCTAGATCCCTCTAAGCTTTATCCAAAAAGGTTAGTCAGAAATATCTGACCTTTCCCTGTTTTATAAAGGTGGTATACACTATGCGGTCAAAAACCTTTTTAATTCCACTGTCTTCTACTTTACTTTCTAGTCACGGTCTTGTCCTGCCAGCACCTTGCAAAGTTCCACATGAAAGTCTCAGTCGCACATATTTGAAAAACAAGAATCCACTATCCAAACATCAAGTCAATTATTTCCACACACAATAAACCGAATCATCATAATAATTCAATTCTCAATCCGTTATAATATGCACATAATAACAGACTCTGCTATTATTTATGGTCAATTTTGGCTCTTACATTAATCATGCGGGGGGCAGGTATTGATTTTGATTAGATTTGATTCAACGTCATGGTCATTGTGCAGAGTGCAGGCACTGAGAGGACGAAATGCAGTTTAGCATTGGAGAAGAAGGGCAAAATATGAATATACTAAGATATATAAAGTATGAACAGTGTGATATTAAAACATGTGGAGATATACCGAATGAACAATAATACAAAATCAACTTGTACAAATCTTACATAGTACAGTTTTAAGCATGAGTATACGTTGTACTACAGAGTATTGAGTAAGAACAATGTTAGGGATGTCATATCAGATATGTGAGGTTTCTTAGAATAGCTCACACCTGCAGCCAATAAGCAATCCCTACTTTCAGTTGCCATGGATTAAATCCAAAAATCCAGGAAAGCCTCACCGTGGCACTGAGTTACTGCCTTTGTCTCTATACTGTCTACCAGTTAAATAGTATAGCATCACAGCCATGCAGAACAAAGTGCTGTCTATGGCATGCCGTTGATTGGCATACTCTCTCCTCCAAACAGTTATCTGATCTCAGCAGCCCGCGCTCTAACCGTCAAGCCAGTCAGCAGAGAAGGAATGGGCAAAAACCCAACCACTCTGTCATCCAAGACGCCTCTCTCAAGTTCTCACTCTTAATCACATCTTGTAGAGCTGGCGTTTGTGTTTCTGATGCCACCAGCAAGAATTCTACTCACACTCTCATCCATTTAAAAGGCGGGGTCAGCGATTCTGGAGAACGCTTGTCAAAATCCATGTGTTCAAGATCAGCTTACCTGTCCGTACTGTGTGTGCGCTGAGAAAAAAAAATTCAGTGTTAATACAAAGCCTGGGTTCTGTTTAACAAAGGGGACCCATCGTAGCGAGCAACATGCCCGTTTACAGAGCCTAGGCTGTGTATAAACACTGAATTTTTTCAGTACTGACAGGTAGAAGATCCCGAGGTGATTTCGACAACAAGTATTCTCCAGAATCACTGACTCTACCTTTTATACTTGATAATACTTAGTTATGTGACTTTTGTCTGCAACAGAAATTAGTTTTTCAAAAAAGGAGCTTATTTCAAACTCATTTGTAAACTAACTGATGGCACACTCACATTGTCAGACATTTGGTACAAAACAAAACCAACAAAGATCAGACCATTGGTCAAGTCAAGCCTTGTTGCAGGGTAAAAAAAAATAAAGAAACTTTCCAATGCTTTACCTTTATACCATGATGAGAAAATGTGATGTCATTAAGTGCGTTTATGCAAATGCTGCAGCTTTGTTAGAGTAATGGCGGGCAGGGAACTGCAGCGGCATAATCAGGCATGTAAGGTCATGAGAAGTGATGGAGCATCGCTTTGTCTATCCCTCTATCTCTCTCTCCTCACTCTCTCTCTCTCCCGTGCGCTCCCCTCTCTCTCTACCCTCTCTCTCCCTCTGTCTCTCTCTCTCTCTCTCTCTTTGTCTCCCCCTCTATCTCTCTCCCCTCTCTCTCCCTCTGTCTCTCTCTCTCTCTTTGTCTCTCCCTCTATCTCTCTCCTCACTCTCTCTCTCTCTCTTGCTTTGTGTCTCTCCCTCTCTGTCTCCCCTCCCTCTGTCTCCCTCTTTCCCTCCCTCTGTCTCTGTCTCCCTCGCCCTCTCCCTCCCTCTCCCTCTCTCTCCCCCTCCCTCTCTCTCTCCCTCTCTCTCACATTCTCCTTCCCCAAGTGGAGGATGGAGTGTGCCACCTGGCTCATCTATCACGGCTGGAACTGCTGAGATGGTGAGGGCTGCCAATAAACAATCCTCACAAAAATGGAGCGCACGGAAAATCCATTCGTAAGCAAAGAGACGGTCTCTGTGGATCCCATAATGCCCCAGTCATAGTGTTACTATGACTGGGGCATTTATTAGTGTTACTATGACTACACCACAGAGTCATTCACAGGTTCATTAATGCATTGCAGTGGTTATATTTTTGGGGTGTATCAAATCATGGATTCATATCGATTTGTCAAATGTGTAGTGAATGGCCAAAGCTTTGTAGACACGTTTTACTTTTGTGCATGGCTATCGATTCATTACAATTTGCATACTCATGCTGATCATAAAGTGTATGTAGTTAGCATGCAGTAGGCATACAATTGGGACATACTTTTAGTTATTTATTTCATCATAACATCACACCTTGAACTTGCCTCTTGCTTATATATCCTTCGCATTGCTGGTTGTTTTCACAAGGGGGCTCCGTAGATGTAACGTAACTTCTTGTGCGCATTGGATAGTGAGTCAGTATCGCCCACACTCAAAATCACGACTGGATATAATAGGGCATCCAAGTATTTTTAAGTATGCTGCATCTGATTACAATAATTGGGTCATCCTAAACATTTTTCTACCATACTGAATAGCAAGGGAAGGATGGGTATTGGAACGCAGCCCATTTTGTTCCGCTCAAGAGGAATCCCAATGCCAAACGAATACTATTATATTTCAGACTGTTCGCTGTCTGACTTTGTGGAAAAAAAAGTTTTGTGGAAAAAGCTCTTCCCTATTCCCACATGACAGTAGGCATAAAGGCAAGGTCATGAATGTGTTTTAGGAGTTTGGTTCAGTTGAAGTTAAATGGGCTCAAAGAGCTCTCATCTAAAGCCCTTTGAAAACCAGGCCTTATCACCCAACACCAGTGCCCGACCTCGCTAATGCTCTCGTGGCTGAATGAGAGCAAATCCCCGCCGCCAAGCCTTCCCAGAAGAGTGGAGGCTGTTGTAGCTGCAGATTAATTCCTCTGGTTTAGAAATGACATGTTGAACAATCACGTACAGTAATGGGAGCAATGCTAGGGAGCCTATACATTCATATGGTTGAGTTGTGCTCATTACATCATATGCATACGTTGCTCAATATTACAGGTACTTATTATGGGAATGTTTCTGTTACCAGTAGTAATTGACAATGACAATTAAAGCTATAGTGCGTAACTTTGTAAATATACATCTCAACGAGTCGACACAAAGTTGATTTAGCCTATCAAGCTCCACAACACTCTCTCTGTATTGAAGAGGTACAGTATATCCAATTCAGAGTCTGGGACAGCCTATAGTTCATTCACATAATGATCCAAGGACTTAGATATTTTCCTCCAGGGTCTTTGTATGACAGATAACTATAGCACCAACTCTGTAATGCACCAGGCTTTTCCCTCCAATACAACTGATTTATATATGGGCTCCACTGCACCTCACACACAAAGCAACACAAGTCTTTTAACAAGAAGTCAAGCTGCCCGTTGCAGGTCAATGCTTTTAAATTATAGATGACCTCATTAATTGATTTTGCAGGAGAGTGTCAGGAGTGTGTCTGGTTACGTCTGCTATTCAGATACTCCTTAGACTTCTTATCTTTCAAGCACTTATTAAACTGTGTTGTTTATAAATTCTGTACATCCTATTAAGTTCTCCACTAACTATGTATAACTGCATTATAAGCGAAAATGCAACACTAAAGCTTTTAAAGTACAAAATCCACCATTTGTCATTTCTACGGTGAAAACGTATCAAGCAATTTAAAGTATTTTATTTTGAAAATTCCCAATATATATATATATATATAAAAAAAGGACAAATTCAGATATGTATTTCTGACCATTATGATTGATGTTAAAATGTGGTTTTCTGGTATAAACATGTCAAAGGTTCAGAGGAAATCATAAATCATTTCTGCTTTTGAAGGAGGACTTCAAACATACCTTTGGTCAACGTTTAGTAAGAAGGTCTAGTACATTTTTCTTCCCTCTCCAGTCTTTACTCTGAGCCTCTCTGTCACTGTCATACACTTTACTACCGGGCTGTTAAGGCCCGGACACACCGGCCTGATAATCGCCGTCGGAGAGCCTGGAGGTGGCGGGGACACGAATCTGTTTGGTGTGTTCTTTGGCCGCGACGGGAAGACTGAAGCTGTCTGAATTGGCAGTCTCCATTTTAGGGTAGTCGGACCGGTGTGTCCTGGCCTTTAGAACTCCTCCCATTCACAAATACCTCCCGCTTTACATCTGGCCAATCACCACCATTTCTCACGTTCCATCCACCAATCAGTGCTGCTCTATGCTTTACTAGTGATCCTGTATTTCTACTACAGCACAATCCCTATCTGCCACATCATCACCAACATGATCTTCAGTTTGAGATTTGGCTGAGAGCTTCCATTTTCAACCTGCTGGCTTTACTCCACCACCGTCTGTGTGTCCTGTCCTTATGTATTATCATAGGTTTACCACTTATATAGAGGATGTACTGTAGATTCACAGTCTAAATGCCCACACCTTTTCTTTTTGATTTGCTGCATCAATTTTGATTGTATTATCGTTAAGTGAACACTTTGTTTAAATGTATTTCTGAATATTTAAATCCGTCAGACTGGCTTTTCACTAAAATGTATTTTCTTCTTGAGGGTTGCTTGAAGACATTGCCAGTCTTTGCCAGACATTGTGCTACCACTCTCTATTGCCAAACAAACGGGTTGTTACTTTGCCTTTTACCATGAGCTAGTGTTGGGAATTCCAGCTCTTTGAAAGGAGCTGGATCTTATGACCCTGTTCCATTACAAAGTATGTTCAAAAACAGCTCATCATTATTTTATTTCAAGGGGCAGGCAGCAGCAAGTTTGTCAGGATGATAATCATTAGGATAATGATCTGGTAAGATTCTGATATTATTAAAAAGACAACTCCCCTATATAATTTAATTTTGCATAAGTGGATGAGGTTTAGCAGCACTAAATAATTGATGTTGCCGCCAGACCTAATATCAATGATCTGTAGGCTGTAAGAATAGGAACTTTGAAATGTTCAGTCTAAGTTTTCTCTGGTGGGTATTGGTCATTAAACACCTTTAACATGGTGAGAATCTGTCACCATCCAATCAGTCATATCTTTAGAGTTTTCCCTTTTAGGTTCAGCTCACCTCATCCCTTTGACGGTCACTCCTCTCCAGACAGTCAGTGTCCCTGCCTGGCCCCTCTTGTTTTCTCACACTTGTTGGTTTGAAGGGATTGCCCTTATAAGGGCGACCCGACCTTTGTCAGTCCAAAGCTGTTGTTTGAGGCTGTACAGCTCACTGTCATAACCATCTTAACCCGGCACAGCACGTCTCCTCTGTCTCCAGACTGTCAGAAGTATGTCTACCTCTCCCTGCAGCGCCTTCAAAGACTGGAGAGCTAGAGAACAAAACAAGGCTTAGAGTTTGGTTTTGATCTTCACTCAGTAATTTCCTCTGTATTGCTGTTGGGTGAAAATAAGTGTTTTGGGCAAAGAATGTACTGTATCTTTCATCCTGTGTATATTCTTATGAAGGCAACACAACACATTAGACAACTCCTGGTCAGATAACCATGAATTTGAGAATAGATATTCAGAGTCCCCAAGGACTCTCCTGAATGATTTATAACAGCAGCATGAATTAAACACTTTGACAAATGTGTACCGGGGAATATTAATGGTTACCAGAAGTTCTACAAATGCTAATGCTAGAATAATACTAATGGAGCTTTTATTTCAAGAAGGAAGAAAATTATCATTCTACTTCATCACTGGAGCATCTCAGTTATACAGTATCCTACAATGATTTTACTGGGATTGTTTTAAAGCTACCATCTTGGCAGTTAAGATATGTAAACAACCTTATCTGTTTTTCACTTTGCTGTTTTTTATTTATTTATTTGATAGCTATCATCGCAACACATTGCCTGACAATTACAATTCCTCATGTAGTCTCATCCCAAAACATTTTACATGCTAAACGTCCATCTGCCATCCCAACCTCCACATATTTCAGCCCATCCACATTATGTGAACACTACTTCCTTCCTTGGCACACTGAGATGCAGAATGGACCAACATAAATACACTGTCCTTCCACTGAGCTAATGTGAAGTGTCCGTTCAGCATTTACACAATGTTTACTGAGCCCAACAGCTGCCAGCTTGTGTTTATGCCGCCTGTGTCTTTGCCAGTGGTAAACAAGCTTAAAAAAACTAAAATAAAACAGAGAAGACAAGAAGAAGGGGGAACTAATATTATCCATGGTGACCAACCGGGCTCCAGCTTCTAAGGCACTTTGGTGTGACACAAGAGGGGCCGATTACCTGCCCCCTAAAGGGCCTATAGCCAACCATGCCCAGCTCCTTGGCACAGACAAACTATACAGTGATATCGCCCCACGGAGGGTTGAGCAGCTAAAGAGGCGCACTGATCCACATGCTCCAGAGGGCTCCTTCCTTTCACAAACTATTTTTAAAGCTTTTGGTGAATTAATTACAGAAGCAGTATTTCTCCAGGGGGACTCTGTTGAGCTAACATCACTTAATGGCCGGCTCAGAGGTTGCACCCAAACAGCCACTGGCCCTTTTGATGAGGCCAATTAATTAAAGAAATATATTTGCTGTGGATGCTGAAGCTTGTAAACTTTTTTTGGGTAATTGGATGACGCTATCAACACAAGTTAATTTCACAGACAGGAAATGCAGCAAAACAAACCAAGTCATTCGGAAAAACGTTTTATCAGAGCTTTAAGTTCTGCCCTAGTTTCTTACAATTGGCAATGTTTTTAACTGTTCCTTCATTAAGCCGATCATTGGTAAAATAAATTATCTTTGCTGTCGTATTTGTCATATCTTTAGGAGAAGCAGCCAGCCATATCCATCATAAAGCCCTTTCCTTCAACATGTCCTCAAGTAAACATGGAGGCACTGTGGAAAGAGAAAATGGGATTTTGTGAGGGACAATTTGGCAGTTGACAACAGACTGACTGCCAACACTGGAATCCTACTTGTGCTTCGAAAAGATTGCAGATTTTTTAGCCAGTGCTGAGAAATGTACATACAGTTTGTGGTTAAACACCTGGTAAAAATGTTGCCAAGGTAACATTAAGTAGTTTGAGGTGTCACAACATCCCCTGGCCTTAACCATGTGGCAGATTAAAAATTAAAGAGTTGAGTTGTTATTGGCGATGTTATATGGGTCATTATGAAAGACGTCTAAAAACAGACAATTTTGTTTCACCAAAAAACTATTTTCTGAACAAAACTGTTTTTATATATATATATTTTATTGTATAGATGAATAGTTAATAATTATGAAACGCCAAAAGTATGTGAGATTTACTGTGTGATAACTTTGTTCTGTATGTGAGGGTAGAGCATAAAAATCGAATTAAATTATGATTAAATTCCCTTCAAGAGTGAGGAATATCTGATGCACAATAACTATCTTTGGTATCTTCTCTTACAGACTTATTAAAAGTTGACTTATCAGGAATATATCTTATTTAATAATAATTATTATTCAATAATGCAGATACAATATCAGGCCTTTGTAAATGTAATCATATAGGATGGAAATGTCATACGAGATGTTAGAAATATAAGACCAATATACTGCAGACAAGCCAGTCTGAAAGGAAAACGCATGCAATAAACCTTATTCAGACCTTCTAAAGCTGTTTTATGTTTGCTCTAATATTTCCTGGTTTGTAGCATGGGAACCTACAATGTTGCTATTTAAATCAGCTCACATTAAATTGCCTTTTTACTTTTGTATACGAAATTACTATCTTCTAATATCTAAGCTGCATACATAATGGTTCATAAGCACGATGTATGCGACCACTGGTGCTTCTAAGTAAATCTATCAGGTTTTGAAGTAGAAAATGAAACACCTTTCTCTGCTATTGTTGTCCACAGCTACAGTCGTGTTAGCAGCAGAGAAATGTGCTGGCAGCGTGGACAGCAAACATATGCTGCTTTGTTTCTGAGCAGAAAAGAGATGAAATTAAGTCACTGCAAGTTAAATACACATCCAAGCATCCACCCGTTTGTCTGGCTGAAACATTAAGGCTAAACATTTTAATTTACAGCTTGTGGTTAATGCGACCATACAAATGAATATAAATGCATATTGATGGCATCGCCACACGAGACACAAAGTTGATAGTAAGCCTATCAACTCCACAGAATCATTCGTTGAGGAGTATAGATGTAGTTCAGTTAGTTTAATCTATCGATATGTCTCCAACAAGTGGCAATATGAGATAACAGAAAGGTCAATAGTTCACAAAACATATCCGGAGTCATCTTTATGGGGACCAAGAACATCCAGACAAACTTTAAATTGGCGAACGATGGCATGTCAAGCCACACAAATGACAAAACATGGACTAAAAATACTTTATATTTCTATAGTTGGATGAAAAAGAAAGGTGCACTTAACAGAGCTAGAATCTGTTGAGTAGCACATACTGTACTTGCGAGATGGAAACCCCACTCCCAGCCCTTACACTCCAGTGGAGAGGAGTATATGTATATCTGCTTTTTCCACAGCACTTGGAACATTTATTTGAATCTGCAGGATTGTTCATGTGTTGCACTAAAAGAAAAAGGCAGGAAATTGTGAAAGTGCAGAGCCACGCAGTTATTTCTGAAAACATACTTTTTATTAAGACACTGCAGGTGAAAAGGGTAATACTATTTTTAACTTATAGATATCCATCCTGCAACTTTAACGTGTGATAACTTCCAATAAAACAAGTATTTGTTATTTTACACATTTTCAGAAATGTTTGAAGTAATATTCAAATTTGCCAATCTTTCTAATAATGCACACATTTGCATCTCTTTAAAAAACTAAAATCTAGATGTTGGATTAAGTCAGATTTAAAGCTTTATGTTTATTTTTTACATATAAATCTCCATTATTTAGTTAATGTGAGTGCTTTAGAAGTTGAGATGTCTTGTTCAGAGTATTGAAAAAAACGACTGTTGAGAAAATGACTGTAAAATGTAGCCAAAGATTTCAAAATTGACCAGTGCTTGAAAAAAACAATATTTTAGTCTGCAGTATCTCACCTTGAGTGAACACATTTAAGAATATTTAAGCTAATAATATGCATGGACTTTCCATCTAGAGTTAACATTTGAATAAGATATCAGTCACAGTAATATGCTGTTGTTAAAATGTTGCCCTGAGGACATTACTGGAGGGACAGATAGCACAGTGTTGCTGAGAGCTGCTGATGTCAGATCCTGGCTTTACTGTAGGGAGTGAAGCAGTGCATCCTGGGGGGTTATTCATGCCTGACTGACACCACTATCCATCATTTAGTTTATCAGAGTCCAAGTCCAAGTGGGTGTGTGTGTGTGTGTGTGTGTGTGTGTGTGTGTGTGTGTGTGTGTGTGTGTGTGTGTGTGTGTGTGTGTGTGTGTGTGTGTGTGTGTGTGTGTGTGTGTGTGTGTGTGTGTGTGTGTGTGTGTGTGTGTGTGTGTGTGTGTGTGTGTGTGTGTGTGTGTGTGTGTGTGTGTGTGTGTGTGTGTGTGTGTGTGTGTGTGTGTGTGTGCATTCTCTTTCATTGGACTTTTTTCAGTTTGGAATAATGCAAATGTAGCGTCTTGTTAGTTTGAAAAAAACATGTGAGTGATGCTCAATCAGAAAAAAAAATAACAGGATAGTGATGGTTTACATATAATACATTTTTACTTATCTGTTGTACTTATTTGTGGCACGTTGCGGTTTGGTTTATTCAAAGCTAATGTACTTACGTAAGTTATTCTGGCTGTTCTGGGTCTGTCCCCTGAATGATACCAGAGAATCTTGTTCCTAGAGAATAAAATCCTGCATGTGTGAAGATGTACAAAGGTACAAGGCTTTTAATTCAACACAATTAGTATGAAGTAAACAGCAACATAACAACACTTCAATATTGATTTTCTCCACACTAGAAATCCCTGGGTGAATAAAATAGCACCAACTTAATAACATTCACTAACAATGGGCAGTTTAGACAAATTTTTAGTGTTGTTTACCTAGTTCAAATTTTTAAAAGTTTAAGCTTAACACTTCACACATTTACTGTTGGTTGTAAAAATGGTAGAGATGGCATTCAGAACTGCAAAGGATATACATACAACGTTACAGATAGTAACATCTAGTTGATTAGAAAGAACAATTAGAACAGTTTGCAACCATATCGTATTTTAGTTTTGGTAAATAATAGAAATGTAACATGAAAAATGACCTGGGTGTGTGAGAGTAGCACAGTATTGCCTTGGTGTTTTATTGACCGCAGTCTGACCCAGTGATTTTTTTCATGTATTGTGTGCAAAGGACTTTACAATTTACCTGGCCATCAGAGGCAATTTGGGGTTTGCTGTTCTCAAGGACACTCCAGTGTGGGGACAGAAAGAGCCTGGGATCAAAACCATTGTTGTTGAAACCTTGTGAGTAATGGACAAGCCAGCACACAGCTGACACACCGGGCTGCTCAGCTGCTGTGTGGTCTGTGTATACGTATATATACCGTATATATTCTTGAAGTATAGATATCAGGAAATGCAGCAGTGAGTGAGCAATGGGAATCGAGCGTTGGAAATTGAAAAAAATAACTGTTGCAGAGTTGACAAACTCATCTAAAAATATCAAGGCCAACCCAATAATGGAAGGGATTTTTTCTTCAGTACGGCAACACATATAAATCAACATCACACTCACTGAGGTGGATAGCTTTACCTGTGTTAACGAGACCCGTGAGAGAATTACAGAGTAGGTGTGTTGTGAATGAATATCCTGATATAAAATAACAAGTCAAGACATGGAATATGTTCCGAATACAACTGATCTCCAACATCAGCTGCCTAACAATGTGTCACTCACTTGTTATTTTGTTCTCTCGAATGGGTTTTTAAACAGTTTTTTAGTCGTATGTATTTTCTGATCTAATAAAGTTTCTTGTTTACATTTTTTTTTGCCATATGAAATGACAGAGTGCTCGGAAAAGCACAACATCTTATGTTTTCCTTTGTTTATTACCAGACAAGTAACTTTTAGGCATCATGATGCTTGTGGGCGACCGTGGCTCAGGTGGTTAAGCAGGTTGGCCAATGATCCAAGGGTTGGTGGTTCGATCCCCGCTCTGCCACCTGTGTCATGGTTGTTGTGTCCTTGGGCAAGACACTTCACCCACCTTGCCTCATGTGAATGTGTATGACTGCTGTATGTTTGTGGTGGTGGTCGAAGGGGCCGTAGGCGCTGAATGGCAGCCACACTTCCGTCAGTCTGCCCCAGGGCAGCTGTGGCTACTATGGTAGTTTACCACCACCAGTATGACTGTGTGTGAATGAATGGAACCCTGTAAAGCGTCTTTGAGCTATATAAATCCAATCCATTATTATGCTTGATTGCATTTACATTTTTGATTACATAAATCTAAGGCTATATCTTTGTGTCACCTAATCTCAAGAAAAGGCCTTGAGTCTTTGAGAAAGCAATTGAAAAGAAAACATGTATTTATATAATTACAGCCATATAGCAGGGGTGCTTGTATGACCGTGATGTTTTGTGTACTTTATTGAGAAAAAAAAAATCTTTACATGTGAAATATTCTTTTAGAATGTGTGTCCCCATTTGGAGCTTGTCAAACTAGAAAACATGTTTAGTATTCATGTCGCTGCCTCTCCATAACCTGCTGCTTATTTCTTGCATTGCAAACAGGATGCAGTTTAACTGACTGATGATCAGGGCTGATTGCATTCATCATGTCTGTGAAAGGCAAGCGTCTCACTTCTCTCCCCTGAGCCGGTGATTGAAGATGGCGTGGAAGCAAAATCTCAGAACATCTTAGCATGATATTGCCACTTTATGTATGTATCTCTTTGGATTCCAATATTAGGAACAATGATCTCATTGTTCTTATTGACCTGTCATAGATTATTTCCAGTCCCCTTTGATATCAATCTTAGCTTCTACGTGTTACACCACATGGGCCCGTTTGTGTTTACAGACCAAGTGTTACGACAAAATGAGTTGTGTATATGTACAGTACATGCTATGAATATGCCACAACTTTTTCTCATGTGTGACTAAAAGCAAAACTCAGAATGGATAGAGCTACAGTTTGTAATTTTTATGATTTCGGGAGAGACTTATGAAGCAGTAAAACTGACAAATCTCCACCTGCGTACAATGTGTGGAGCTTACAGTCCTCCAAGTCTGTGCTGAAGTATTTATAAAACTCTTTATAGAAGGCACTTAAAGATTACTATGTATTAAAAGGCTGGGCTCTTTCCATATATAGAGCATCCTTAGCTAGCTTTATGCAGAGTCATTGCAGCGAGATAAAAGTGGCAGTAATTACACAATTAATCAATTGTATTGCTTTGTAGATGCAACACAGTGGAAAAAAGCCAATTTAGCATGTGTCAAGATGAATGACCCTATTTTCTAAAGCAAGGGTGTTCTGGAATCAGATGTTAATACCTCTAGTGCTCTCTTGAGCGTCATTAGTTGAGTAGCAATGGCAAAGGACTGATCAATACGTTATTTAGCATTGGGGAATATGACAAACGGATATTGGCTTTAAAGGTGCAGTGTGTAGAACGTATTGTAATTTTTTACAGAACATAGAAATGTATTTTAATATTCACAAGTGACTGTCTGAATTACAATTGCTTGAAATAGTGTTTGTAGTTTATATTATTTCCTTTAAAAATGTGCCTTTTAGGGGCGCCCTTAGCTCAGTTGGTAGGGCGTCCCCCCCATGGGCCTCGGCCAGCAGCGGACCCGGGTTCGATTCCAGCCCGCGGTCGTTCTCTGCATGTCACTCCCCTCTCTGCCCCATTTCAACTCTGTCTCTACACTATCAATAAAGCATAAAAATGCCCAAAAAATATCTTAAAAAAAAAAAAAAAAAAGTGCCTTTTTATAACTACAAATAACCCTGCATGGAGGCTGCCATTTTGCACCGCCATGTTTCTACAGCAGAATGGACAAACTTAACGGCCATATGCGTTTTTTATGTAG
This sequence comes from Ammodytes marinus, assembly GCF_949987685.1. Lineage (NCBI taxonomy): Eukaryota > Metazoa > Chordata > Actinopteri > Uranoscopiformes > Ammodytidae > Ammodytes > Ammodytes marinus. Next base: position 26,907,917 of record NC_137216.1, read on the forward strand.
TGCACTTGTTGGAAGACGAAGAAGAAGTACAGTTGAATCAATAACTAAATACATCTTCACCTCATCACTTGATATGATGGAACACCTTGAGGCAGTGGTAGATGGGGCCATCTTTAGTAACTAGCTTCTTGTCCTTGAAGGCCACTGTGGCTTATTTCAAAAGGGGGGGGGGGGGTTAGCAATTGAGAACCGTAGCAATCTGAAACTTTCAGCACTTGATGCCACTCAATATTCCGATATTACTCACCGCCCCTTTAATCATGTTCTTTAAACCACATGTTGTCACTGGCTCTATGCTAGAACGAACAGCACACCCTTTGTCTTGTTTTAGAATCAGAACAGCTGTGCGTGCTTTGCCAAGAACCAACTCGATCAGTATTGCTCAGCGGTTAATATGACTCACACAAAGCAGCAACAGATGGATGCTCGTTATTCAGAAAAGTTTGTTAAATTGGCAGTTCCACTTTGTTGTCTGGCTGGCTTCAAATGATCCAGTGTCTTTTCCTCCTGTTCTCTGAGACTTTCACATCACACTGCTGCAACCGGTAACAACTCTGTCTGAAAGAGCTAAACCCTTTCAGATAAGATTAGAGCCCATTCTGTCCTGACTCACTCTTTAAGGCTACTAGCTGCACTGCTCACCTCCATTATGGAAGATGTCTAAGACTAGCCTACACTATAATCAAAAGTCTGCTAGCAAGGATATAGGCTTTTTTTTCATCTGTTGCTGAATCTGAATGCATCCAATTTTCGCTTCGTATTCAACCATTACTTATTGTATGTTCATGGGAAATATATTGCTGTTCAAAAAGTGCATGTTTAACCCTCGCCGAATGTGGATATTTGGAACTTGGCAACTGCATTATTAAAAAAATGAGAAAGACGGCAAAGACGATGGAGCATCCACAGTGTCAAAACAACCAAGTGACCTAAGTGAAAATGTAAGAAAAGTTAAGTTTGTCTGTTCTGTGTAGGAACATGGCGGTCCAACATGCCGGGGTGCCCTGCTCCCATGTAGATATCAAGGGCTCATTCTAAGGTAATGATAAAACATGTAAAAAAAATATATTTACAAGTAATCATTCACATGTTTAAACATACTACTACTTATGAATATTATAGTCAATTTCTACCAAGTTTGTTCTGAAAAGAAAATGCCAACACATTCTTCACACTGTACCTTTTTAAAATGGTTCAAATCCACCCCTCCTTGGCCCCTCACCCTGCTACAGCCAATAACCATTCAGCTTAAAGGTAAGAAGTGACCAATCTCATGTCCTGCTGTGCCAATAACAACAGGGAGCTAAACAAACACACCTCCAAACTCTTGCGATAGGATTGAGTGAACTTACTTGATCCTCTTCACAAAAATCAATGGCTCATTTGAGCTGAGTAACTGACCGTCCCGGGGAAAGGCAACTGTCAAGAAGACTGTCAGTGGGAACGCCTGCTGAGAAACTGGATAAGGAAGTGCAGTGTGTTTCACAAGCAATTCTCATCCAATTATATTTAAAAGTCCATCACACAAGAGTCTCAGTATTGTGTATTGCTCTTTCAATGACACATTTTCCTGGCACTCTCCTGCCCACCTCATGTACTTATTAATTCATGACCAGACCAAGACGTCGTAAATTAATAATTATATCAACAGCGAAACACTGTTCCTTTGACCAATTAAAAATCACCTTGTGAACATTGACCCTTGAGGGACCAAAACAACTCCAATATAGAAGTAGGTACGGTGTCAACCCGGTGACACCATCCACTTGTATACGACCCTGCTCTGCCAGAGTATCTATTTCATAATTTCAACATACAAGGGTGTCCAACGTTTGTATAGAACATATTTTGGATGCAGTATTTTTCCATATGTATCAATCAATTTCTGCATGTTTTTAAGAACACTATGTATCATTAATCACAGAATCAACAGCATATGAACAAATCCTTCAGTAATAACCTTCAGAATAGTGCTAGGAATGATTATGGGAAGTTAAGTTAAATAATAATAACTCGACGTCATTGTAAATGAGGGTCACCCCTCAATTGGTCTCTCGAGGATAAATACAAGTTTAATGAAATGAAAATGGAAAAAGTTGGTGTAAGTGCTTCATACGTTGAGATTTTTGGTGCAGAGTACTGAAGCAAAACTAATTTTCAGAAACTGTCTGTTAAAGATGGTTGTTAAGTTAACCATACATTGTCTGTTTGCATCAGTAGATAGCCTGCTTCATAATACAGATGTAGCATGGTGAGGCGGACTGTGTTATGAACGATAATTGACATGTAATGACAGTTTAACAGTTTGAAAACAGACACCTGCCAGCCATAATCAGATCCAATTATTTCCCATTGACATGCTGTAAGGAATGTTTACAAGTTGACCTGTTAGTGTTGACATGTTTGCAGGTGGCTGCCATACTGTCATTTTGCTAGAGGCATGCGTGCTGTGACTGATGAGACTTGGAGGCTCACAGTGTTATCTTAATCTCCTGCCTAATGCTAGAAACCCCGGTCCTATAGCGACCTTAACTCAATGAGACATTGGTGACAAGAGTTGCCCTGTGATAACCCCAAACCTATCAGTATCAGAGCTGCACACAAACATCCTGCACTGTTAATATTAGAGAGCTGGAGACTGATGCCTCCTGTCTGATGGTCCCATAGATTTATGACAACGTGTAACAGCAATCCATTTGTGGGTTGTGTTATCAGTCTTAAGGAGAGACACTGCATGCAAACATAGTGTATTTTCAAGTACTAGTCGATTTTGAGATTGTTGGATGTTTTGCTTCCATAATGTTTTTTTTATACTAGTATAAATAAAAGGTCCACCATGTACATTGAGGTGTTTATTTTACTATGCTTGGTATGTTTGCATCTGTATATATCTCCTATACAACCATTACTAACTCGACGTCATTGTAAAAGAGGGTCACCCCTCAATTGATCTTTCGAGGTTAAATAAAGGAAAATGAAAAAAAAAGGAAATGAAATTTCACCTTCATTTTTGACAATACTCTGGACCAAAAATATCAACTTCTAAAGCACTTACATCAACTAAACTTTCCACAATAATTCTTAGTACTATTCTGTAAGTTATTCTACGGTCATATATTGGTGATTGTCTGATGTATGATACAGCAAACAATATGTCGAAAATTCCTTTTTTCAAGACTTGTACAAAGTGTTTTTTGGATTTATAAAATGAAAAAAACAACTATATCCAACAATAGTTCCATTAAAAACTTTGAAAACTAAAACATTGTAAAAATGAAAATAAAAATGTTAACTCTTTGAAATGGATTGAAGCAGCAGCAACGTCTCCCTGTAATGCATCCACGCTTTGTCGACTCCAGTTATCATATGAGCTGATAATAAATCACTCCAGGAACCTGAACCACTGATTATCACAGGGAATTATTCAAGGACTAGATTACAATACTAATGCTAAGGTGGAAAGTATAATGCACTTTTCAATGCGCTATTATTCAAATAAGACAATGTCACCATAAATCACTGTTTGGATCAGGTGTAGAATCAAGGATATCATCAGACATGCTCCAGGAATATGTAAAAATACACAACAATGCAACTCCTCATACATTACTTTTAGATATACCTTAAAAAGCATTGTATGCCGAAAACACAAGAAAAAAAACGTTTTGATAATTACTTTCTAATATGAATTATACATCAAAGCTAATGCTGCATATTGTATCAAAGCATTGTTGCCTAATATTGACACAGAGAAGGTAGAGAGGGTATGTGAATATTTAAAAGTTTAAAAGTGTCAAATTAAGAAAATGCTTATGAAACTTTTCACATGAGAAGGCCCTATCAACTAAAGCATCTTAATACTATAGAAAGGATACAGTCTGAACAAAAGCCCAAACTCTTGTGTGATAAAGCTTCAAAGCACAACACACTGCAGTTTACTGGATCACACACAATCGTGCCTGTTCAGGTTTGGCCAACCAATCACACACTAAGAGAGCCAGAAAAAGCACTCTTTAATTGCTTTAAAGACTCACATCAAGAACTTCAAAAGAATACATTAGGTTTCCCATTTCATTTAATGATACTGAACCTCAAACAGAATTTCAGGTTGTTGTTGTATTCAAAGTACACAATTGAAACAAAAACAATATATGTAAAGAGCAACAAAACTAAACTGAAAGTTCACTTTTCAAGACAATGGCAAATGTAATCAGAGGTAATAACTGAATGTTATCTCCTTGGAAGTGAATTACTGATAGAATGCTGATTATAAATAGTATCAAACTCAGGGGTTTGGTTGCATGAACATCCTAGGGATTATGAATGTAGAGTCAATAATACCAGGCGCTCATATTCTCCTATCTAATCCTGCAGTGATGATGCTGACCGCCTGCTGCTCCCTGAAAACACAGTAAATATATTCAGCTCACGAGATTTGTGCTGCGTCCCAAGAGAGCCTCGGGATCCTGTTCTCATTTCAGTCCTCTACGCAAAGTCTACACACATTAATACACATTGAAGAGGGAGCTGAGTTTAAATATAAATATTGTAGATTTGAACATGTTTTTTTTTGTGCCATATACTTTAAATATGCTTAAATGTGGCTGCCTGATGCTACTTACTTAAAGTTGGTTTCAGCGATTTTGGAGAACGCTTTTTGTCAAAATCCATTTGTCGAAATCAGTGAATATCTCCATACAATCCGGTACCCGTCTGGACTGTGTGTGCGCTGAGGTAAATACATAGCCTAGGCTCTGTATAATAAAGGTATGCTGTAAAAAAAAAGGCACTTAAACAAAGGGGGCCCACCATAGCTATAGCAACATGCCCCTTCACAGAGCCTAGGCTGTGTATTGACAAGGAATTTGTTTTCAGCATGCACACAATACAGACAGGTGGTGGATTGCGAGGAGATTTTTACTGATTTTGACAACAAGCGTTCTTCAGAATCACTGACTCCACCTTTAATTTGTATATATCAGTTCTTGTCCTTTCACATATTGGCCATCTCCCTCACTGCTTGCTGGTCTCAAGCCCAGGTGGCATTTTCTCCTTCGCTCATATTTCCTTCTCTACAGTATATGTAATATGCATGGTTCAAAATGTCAACTTCTCACATTCCCAACGAGTCAAATACAGCCCCGCCTACTCATTAAAGCTGTAAGGATGCTAGCAACCTTTCACACCGACCAAGGATCAAGGCCTTTGCAGTTTGACTATTTAATTACCTTCCACACTAATCACAATGAATGTTATTACACTGAGGTGTGTGTGTGTGTGTGTGTGTGAACCCATTTAATTTGCGATTGAATCACATTGCCATTCTAGCTGCTCTTCTATTTTATGCATTTGTGAGAACCAATTTACTCCACGTTAAATTCACACCTTGAGATTGAACATGTTTGAACATTTTCAGGGATGATTCTCTGAAACGCTCATTATACACTAAATGAAACATACTCAGACTCGCATACACACAGTTTGTTTTAGCACTTGTATAATGAAACGCCTTTCCAATAACGAGTTACCCATGCCTGAAACAAATGGGATGTTTTCAATCATAATGGAAGAACGTGCTTTTTTCGCCTGTGTCACCATTGGAATCCATCTTGACTGCTCTAAATACAAGCTGATTTATAACTGTCGTCCCTCACCAAGAAGCAAAACTACAATAACAGTAATTGTAATTGACAGGCGATGTTGCAAGACAAGAATACTCAATAGTATCGCTGTGTTTTAATACAGTTTGAATTCTGAAAATGTATTCAGGCTTCAAGTAAAAAAGGTTTACAATAGGGAGTGAATAAAAAGTAAGAAAAAAAATAGTCCCACAGTAGCAGAAGGTACAATGTCCAGTGAAGTGTAACGACACTGCCCCTGACCTTGTGACTTAACACACAAGGCAAAGCACATCGCAGCATTTAATATTCAAATTTATACTGAGCTAACTGCGCTGATGCATTCCCATACACGCAGGGCTGAGGCTAGACAAATTATATTCTTCTTTTCGGTTTTTATCTCTCTCCGGAGACTCCCCTGAATCAATCTGTATGCTGAGATGTTCTATTCAGTGTAGAGATGAACTCTCCAACCATCAGTAGATAGCACAAGTCCTCCATTAAGGTGGTAAAGAATTAGGCAGAGCAGCCCGATATCTCTCAGGTCCCTTTACCCTTTCTCCATGTTCTTAAGTGATAACGGCAACAGACAATGTTCACGCCTCATTTCATTTCATTATCGCCTCCCATTCGCCTCATCGCCCCCGCTTCCCGGACTAGTCTTTCATCTCAGCGTGCGGGCAATCACTCATAGACAGCAAACATAATGGAAGTAGAGGGGGGGACTGTCTAATCAAAGGTGTGTGAAAGCAATTTAACATGCTCTAGAAAAGAGGACCCTAGGGAGAATATCGGCTTCCATACTGTAGATGGGAGGAGAACTGTGCATGATACTGCACGAGAAGCTGCAATTTCAGTTATCGTATATACACTATGATATTGCTTATTAGTAAGCTAAGTGCCACGTGTTCATACAGTGCATTCAGCTTTTTTATTTCTATCTATGGATACACACAATAACGCAAGTAAAGGCTATCGGCTCCTTGCCCAGAACAAACAGTGATTCTTAGGTATACAGTATATATTGTAAATACACATTCAGCTTTCTCTGGGTATCACTGAGCAATGGGTTTTTCTCTCGAGGGACAAAAGGAAACAGAGGAAGTACCGGTGTGTAGTGTGAGCCGTGAAGGTCAGTTTTTACTCTCTCATATGTCTTCATTTAGAGGATTCAGAGTCAGATGGATCATAGAAAAGATGAATGGTCCAGTTTATAACATGTATCCAAAGACATCACTCTGTAGACTTGCTGCCCTTGACTTTTATAGTAAACACTTACCGAGCTGATTAGACAGTTTTGCCATCATTCCTTGCCTTTTAAAATTGCTTTGTTTAAACCTAATTTAAACCTTTTTATGTGTAGTGGTTACTACAGTAGGCAGAAAAGAAATATGTTTTCTTTGTATATGCAAAATAAATACATACTGTACATACCATACAAAACTGTTATGCACAGAGTAATTTAAATAACAATATAAATTGATATTTATTCACTGCTTTTCACACAATATATCAGTGTATTCATTGGTTTGTTAAATATATGACATCACTTGGAAAAACTAATTGAACAATTCTTCTAAAAAAAGAAAAGTAAATTTTTCCAAATGACCAAGTATGTTGCATTCAAGCCTGAAGGGGTTAAAAACCTGTGCTGAATCTGTGGATTTAGTGCGTTTTCAATGTTAAAAGAATAGACTAAGAAATGCCTCCAAAGTGAGCTGTGAAATTGAACTGGCACCCAGTGAAAGGCATGTGAAGGGGCCACTGATTAGAGGAGACATCCCATCCGTTCCCCTGACCAATGCCAACCTCAGAGCAACTGGACTAAAACAGTGTCACTGACTGTTCTAACAAAGAATGTCTTCTGCCTCTACAATGGTTCTTTACCTTTATCGGTCACACAACATGCAACACAACAACTTTAACTTTGTATAGAAGAGCCGGATCACCTTGGATCCACAATTATGATTCAGTGTCTGTATCCTCCGAATCGATCAAGAGTGCAAGATTATCAGCCTGGCAAAGATCGATGGAAGAAGTTATGAATTATTACGTGGAGAAGAAAGTAATACTGGAAGGGCTTGAGGATTGAAGAGCTGCAGTCTGAATGACCTATGACTGCACTGCTGAGGTATAAAACAGACATTCAGATGATTTATAAAGTCAAGGCTTGGTCCCTGGAGAAACGCCAAGGCTGATGCAATTAGACCAGACTAGTCAAGCCAAACCTTTTCACAACACTTGGACACTTTTTAAAGTCCTTCAGTCGGGGAGAAATTTGCTCCACTTTACGATGATGGATCATTTTGCTAGGCGCTGTCAGAACTGCGACAGAGCATGTTATGTAGCCTCAACCTCACTGTGCTGCTGAAAACAGTCAGCCTCTTAGAACCCTCTCTACCTAGAGATTATGTCTGAACTAATTGGTTTGGCACAATGCATTTTGAAACAAACATAATTGCGGTCTGGATTACATTTTCTTTCTCACAGACATATTGTGTCTCTGTTCTCTACCATACAAGGGGTGGATGATGGGGATACTAAATGAGAGCTTATAACACCTAAGGCGAGACAAAGCAGGATAAAAATAGGCTGTATCCCAAATCTGTACTCTTGAAGATTTGGACTGTAATATGTTGTGAAAAGGAAATAATGATTTGAATCCAACATTATCCAACATTTAGATTTCAAGTTTTAAATATACGCACATGTTTGCATAATTAGTTTTATATTGGCAAATTGATAAATTTATGCAAAAGTTTCTGAAAATAAAATAAATAATTATTTTTACAAAGTGTCACGATAATATCTATAAGTTGAGAATGTAACACTATTCTCCTGTGGTGTCTTGCCTTACAACTGTGGTTCACATCCTGCATTATGCACGTAGTGAAGTATAAGAAAAAGTATGAAATAAATGTTAGCCTAGGTAATTTTGATAAAAAAATGTAACATCTTGCAACTTTGCAGAAGCATTATTTAAAAGAAAACGTTTCCTCGTTACGTTGATGTAAACGGTCCATACAGCGAAAAACTTAGTTTAGTACAAAAGTAATGTCTGGCAGAGACTCCTGGGAGTGGTGGCTCATTAGCTTTATACAAAGCCTACGTTTGGGTATATTGAGGGACATGAAATACATTTTCAAGTTTTTCCTCCTTAAGACTGTCGAGGGAGAAAATGATGCAGTTCAAGATCAACCTTTTATCAAGCTCTGCATTCGTCTTTGTCTGATCGTCTGAAAGAAAACTGCCATGCCAGGAAATAACAAAGCAATTTAAACCACCTGTAACCTTTGAAAAATATTTTAACAACCCGCACTCAGTCAAAATGAAATTATATGATTTTATGTTACGTAAAAGCCAAGCCACGGAGTCCTGCATGTGGTCTGACCTGTATAATTTGCCTCATGATGGGCCAGTGAGTGTGAGGAAAGAAACACTCACAGGACTCTTGCCTGCTACTTTAAACTGAAGAACCCATGATCTCTGACATAGCAGAGGTAATGATGGTAAGGAAATATATTTTTTACGATATACTACATAAAAAATGAGGAGATATTCACTGATTATACAACAGTTACAGCAACAATTCTACAGAATTGCTGACTCCACCTTTTGATGATACAAATCTTATTTGAGACTAGGACATATTTTAAAGACAGCGATGCAGACGGGGAGACCAAAACAACCACTTCCTACACAAAGTAGAAGTATCTTCAAACGAAATAAGCCCAAACTTTTCTTCACATCTTTAGTCTATATGGACTGGAACCCTGCTTAGAACACATTTACAGACGTCATTGGCATTGCTGTGCTGAAAATATCTGTTTGTTGTCAACATATTCACATTTCTCTTTGATAAACAGAACAAGAAGTGTTATGAAGTATTGCTCTTAAGAGTTGTTAAGATGCCAAGTGGATTTCAACACCATAGTGTGAGGGAGAGCGGTATAAATCATGAATATAGCTGTGGTTGTGATTGTTTTTGAAGTTTTATGCTGTGCATGATGCTGACATGACATAGTTTCTAGCTTGTTGAGAAGTTACCCATATTTTCTGTAAATCTATGGTGACCACATCCAAGCTGCAGCTTATTTTGAACAGTAAAACATGAAGCAAGCAAAGGTATGGTCCCCGGCACATTATGAAATAATCTTATCTTTTGAAAATGCCTTTAACTTCTATTTAAAGTCTTATCTGTACTTTTGTCCAACTCGACCAATCTCCCACTCCCTCACCACTGACTCCAATGATTCACTCACTGCAACTGATTCAGTGTTGAACATTCTCTGGTACAAGCTGTCAGGCTGAAACTCAGAATAGCTCAGTCAACTTCTAAATGAAGTGCCATCACAATGGAGGTGTTCATATCAATGTTAACTCAATGTGACAGTGTATGAATGTTCTATAGGAGTATTATTATAACTCCAGAGAGAGTTCAGCCCCAGCTCTTTGGAAGAAGTTAGAAGATGAATCATAAAACAAGGAACACTTTACAGTAACTTTGCATAATAGTGTGTTTAAAGCTATAGTGTGTAATTTATTTTGCCCCCATCAGGAATACTGAGTTTTTACAACAACACTGTAGTCCCATCTACATGAGGTAAGCCTTTGGTGATTGCGAATGGATTTTATATCTTTTTCTGTATGTCCATGTTTTTTCTTAGGAGTAGCATCAACAACTGAAACATTTTGATGGCGCTTGTTGGGATTTTTGCTGCCCTACGGAGAATTACAGAGACAGTTTCGTCTAGCTCAACTTTGTGTCAACTCGTCTGGTGATGGCTTGAATTTAACCAACATTCATTTATATGATTTTTCTTCGCACTATAGCTTTAATAGTCATGCACGAACACTCAACCTGCATTGATGGTACTGATTTTTTTACCTGGTCACAGACACTTTGATGCAACGTTATGTAATGTCGACTATCTGCTCAGAAAAGTGGCCACATTTTCTGGACAATCTTTTAAAAAGTGTTTCTAACAAAAGGCCATTTGTACCGCACACTTGAAAATGATTTGAGAAAAGAATGTCATGCTGACCGGGGTATATCCAGAATTCAAGGTGATGCTTTTAATATCTCTCTTTGAATTCATCACTAAAGTTTTTCTCTTGCCTTTTGGTTTTCTCCACACAGTTAAACTCACTTTTTATCAAATTGCTTTCCTAGAAATGTTCTTTGGAAACACTGAATACTTTTTCTTTTTGGTGTCTTATCTTGAATTTGATTATCTTTAGGAATGTATCCCTAAAGTGAACACAAAGTTGCATCTTACATTTTATTTTATTTTCTTCTGGCCTTGGTAGAGCATTGGTATATGACTGTCCAACCCAGGGCCAAAGGATGGTGGTAAACATAAACCTATATGGTTACGAATACATTTTCTTCATTCAATGGCGGATTTCTTCCATCTAGTTTTTCAAAGTGGACAAATCAGTTGATTGTTCAGAATGTATTGACAACGTTTCTCCTAAGCCTTCCGTATAAATCTGGTTTTAAATCAGTCTAGATGGTTTGAGAGAATGTTCTCACCATCTAAACATATCTTCTGATGTGGCCTAGTACTTGTGCTGCATACCATTTACATTGGAAGTCCGAGGTCGGAATGGGAAGTAACATCACATCTGAGTTGATTTCCCTCCAGTAGCACAAGTGGGAAATGACAAGAAAGCATGAATGTTTGCATTTAGCAAGGTTAGCAATTGTTAGCAATACCATTTGACAATGCCCTATGTTTAATTTTGCGCAAACAGATATCGTAGCAACATATCTACAGATAGAAAATGAGTGAGAATACCATGTGCACAGGTGATATATTGGGGCACAACTAATACAAAAATTACAGTTAAAATGTTTGTCTGGGAACTCGGAAACTCTGACTTCCTAGTTCAAATTGGTCGCAGTATCATTTAGATGATATATTTGACTCACAGTGGATGTGAGGCACCAGATGCCATAGTCAAAACTGAGCTGGAGTTTTTTGTGGCTTTATAGGGCCAGACCAAATGTGAAATATATCTTATCAAGGTTATTTATTCCAGTCCCCCTGTGGAATGATGCACTGCCAACTACAAAGCTGTTTCTTATGCATCTTAAGATTCAGAGATCATTACTTCCTTTGAAGTTGATAGAACATTTTAGTTTTGGGCTATTTGGACCGTCAGTAGTGGGCCAGTATTGATGCTAAATAGGTCATTTAGTAGCTCACTTGCATGCACAGCATGTAGCTTTCAGTCCGTCTTTCCTTTTTAGGTGGTTCAATCATGGTTAAATTGCATTTCTGAGAGTGTCCTTCAGAGGGTTTTCGACTTGAAAGGTTTAGTGAGCTGTTTGACATCTTCTGAAGAAAGTTTACAAGGTGTGATGTTTGCCCAACATGTTGAGACTTTTACAGTCTTGCAATGAAAAAGTGGCTAGGCCAGATGGGGTCATCTTTTGGACCGCAACAATCTGATAGTCACTATGTTGATTGATGCACAAACTGTATTACTTCTTTGGATTATCTGAAAATCATAGTCCAATACAAATGCACTTCCTTAAAAGATAAATACTACATGCAGAGTGGCAGTAACCAACCTACAAACCTTACTTGCTGTCTGGCACTGTATCAGCACACTCTCGATGTTGATTTATTATTGTTCTTCCAGGACATTGAGGCGTTTGCTCTGCTGCTAACATCTCTCTCTCTGTCAGGGTTTGCTGTGAAATTGTAAATGTTTTAAAAATTCTGTTTAAGCAAGTTGAGTTCTCAAACAGTTCCTCACTGATAACAACTTGATTTTGGTTCCTTATGCCCACAAGTTCTTCCAGATATAGAACTAAATGTGTACACCAATGTATTCTAACTAATTGTGTTGATATTATGAACAATATACAGTATGTGAAGTCGGCAGAAGAATCTGTTCAAAATTGTTTAGTTTTCTCAATGAAATATAGGGGCGCACAAATTGCAACAATATGCCTTTTCTTGTCATTTATTGCACTGTTGAATTACTTTATAAATCACATGCAGAGAAATTACACTGCCATAATCTGGCAAACCCCTCACTTGGACTATACGCCTTAACCATGATTACTACTTTAGAACGTTGGCACTTTACAATGAAGTGGGTACTCAGGGATAATAGCATACTGAATTAATGAATGGATGACATTTTCATCATTGTGTCATGCATATAATTATGCCGAGCCAACGTGGGCTTTCAACTTCTCATAAATTCATAGAATGTGAGCAGAGTGCAGCGTACGCACTTTCAAACAACAGAGGAAATCAAGAATTAAATGAAAAGCTAAAGCATATTTCAGTTTAATCTTCACACCATCTTTCAGTACAACACAATTCATAAATCACCGACATTTACCACGTAGCTCTGCAAAAATCTGAATAATCGCTTACTAATTAACCTTGCCAGCTTTTCCAGGCTTTTGAAACAAAGTTATTCCAAAGCTATTCCAACACTAAATCATCTGTGCATCAGAATATAACTTGGCCTCATCAACATAATACATTAGAAACAAAAATGGGACACATGTTCTTAGCTCTGGCTTTGAAGGGCTACTTTCAAACCATTTTCCTTTCAAATTTAATTTAGGTATTTGCTTCAATGACGTTAACAGTAGGAAACAAACGATTCCTGTAAAATTTCACATTTTTGTTGTTGCTGATTCTAGAAGGAATGGGTGCTTTTTAAACCAATTGTTACTCTTCAGGCCTTTGCACACCGGGCGCGACGCGAATAAACGCAACGTAAAAGCGAATGTTTTTAAATGTGAATTTTGTCGCGTCTCACTTTAGAAGCGACGTCCCAGAAAAATCGAACTCGGTTCGAAAAAATAAAAAACGCAAATTCGCGATGCGAATTGACGTCGCTGGTGTGGAAGCTTGTATTGACTGTATACGTTCGTTAATTAACGGATTAATCGCACGAATAAAACGCGCCCGTTGTGCAAAGGCCTTTCAACGTGTGTTTACACCCAGGTACAGCCACCTTATCATAGAAGCTGTTACCACAAGGGGGGTTTTTGCAATTGTACAATTTACAATTTCTTGTAGAGATTCATATTCCAGTAGCTTTTTTCATTGTTTTCAGGCAGGTCTTCCTTGTTAACATATGGCAGTGCCCATCACAGGGATTGACAAATCAGGATCAAATTATTTGGTTGGCTGTCTGTACATTTTCTTCCAGGTCGGTACTGGAACCATAATTCTTTGAATGACTTATTTTAGTCTGGGGGCCGGTGCATGCTGCTGTCCACTTCAATGTAATCCATCGTTGTTTGTAGAAGCTTCCTCTTCTTTGTCCTCATCCTTGCCCTGTGCCCAGTGGCGCGTGTGAATTGATTATTCTGCCATGGCGGTAAGTTGTGTGTGGAGTAGCTTTGCAATTTGTCTAGTACATGAACTTACCTAGTTTTACCTGTGTATATATCCCTCAGAAATCAGCCTGTTACTGGCCTCTTGTTGTTGCAGTGTGATTAGCTTTGAACACATTTAGTCACAGAGGGCCAGCATATTCACCTGGGGATATTAGGGAGTGAAGCTATTAGCTGGCAAATGGAAGAAGCTGCTGGTGACACGAGCACATGTCAAATCCTCTAATTGTCTCCACATTTCATCCTTATACCGCCATATTTTCACAAGAGAGAGAGAGAGAGAGAGAGAGATGTCAGGCGAGTGTCAACATAACTGACGTTAATTTTCTTATGACACCTACACAGTCAGCTACACTGTATCACCTGTCAGTACTTTACTAGATAAGTCTAAGCGTTCAATTTTTACACCACTAAAAAGTGAGATAACAAGTTGTATGACAGATGCCATTGTCAGAGGATGGCATTTGCCTTTCTGACACAATTACTTTATTCAATTATAATAATAATGTAGAATTTTTTTATTTTTTTGAAGACCTGAACCTTTCTCTGCATTTTAAAGGGGAGCAACGTCCATCCATAAATCACACTCTGATTTTTCAAAATGGCTCCATTTATGAGTTGTTTTGTGCAGCTGCTTTAATGTGGAGGCTTTGAGCTGTTCTGTGCAGCAGCCAGACAATAACGGCCCGGGTGTGAAAGTGCAAAGTGAGATAAATGACTCACGAGCATCTGCTGTTGAGCCGACTGTCGCTGGGTCAGGGACATTTCCTCTGGTCATATCCAGTGATGAGGAAAATAGATTTCACCACTGTCGTTGATACTCCACTAACAGCACACCACAGGTTTCTCTCTAAGGGAAAACTCACTTTAAAATCCTAAATCCCTTTTAATACGGAAATTTAGAAGTTGTTTATGACATTGTAAGCAAATTGTTACAGCCAAATGAGATAGCCCAGGGAAATAAATGAGCAAGGTTGTAAAGAAAGACATAATCAAACAAAACAAAAACAAACTTAATGAGGAGATAAACATGTTTTTGCTCAGGAATGGATAGAAACTAAAGAAGAGTTAATGGAAGTATTCATCAACTGGAGAGAAATGTCTTCAGATAAATGCTAATATTGTTCTGTGTCAACAGTTTGCTAAAATGTGTACTTAATAATGATACAAACCTGGGCTACACTTCTGTCAGCTTGTTTGGCGTTATAGTGCTCACCTAGTGGCAAAAATATATATTTTTTTATTTCCGTATGTGTTTGTTACTGTTGCAGTCTTGTTCACTTCACATTGCTGCTAATGTTTAACATAATACACTATGTAAAAAAAATTGTCATAACTATACACATAAAGAAAGAAAGGATACAAGGTTTGCGCAATTTGGTAGTCAGGCATTCTAGCTTACATGGAACTGAACCTTGAGATCTCAGTCCATGTTAGACCATAGAGGCCTTGGCACATGTTAATTCCAATTCATGAAACGTATTTTTTTAAATCCACGGGACTTGATATAGTGCTGTTTTTTATTTTTGAATTGAAATGAGTAAGTGAAAGCACAGCATGGTGGTTACATTCACTCAGAGACAGAGTATAGTGCCTATTGTCAAAGGGCTGTGAAACATTGAGTGAGGGCTTGAACAGCTTCCCTGTGACGGACAAAAAGCTCTGAGTGCATACTCCTGAGAGCCCTGACTACACAAAGTCAGGAAATGAGTTCCGACAGAGGCAACAGTAAAAAGAAATGGCCATTTGTTTTAAAAAAAAAAGTTTGCTTCAGATCACAGCCATGCAATTTTGCAGTCAGGCATTTTAGCTAACATGGAAATGTACCTTGAGATCTCAGTTCATGCTTGTGCTTTGGCACATTTTACTTCCACTTCATGAAATGACATGTTTTAAATCTAAAGGACTTGGTATCGTGCTGTGTTTTTAGTATGTGAAAGCACAGCATGGTGGTTACATTCACTCAGAGACAGAGTTGTAGTGTGTATTATCAAAGGGCTGTGAAACATTGAGTGAGGGCTTGAACAGCTTCCCTTGACGGACAAAAAGCTCCGAGACTACAAAAAGTCAGGAAATGAGTTCCGACAGAGGCAACAGTAAAAATAAATGGCCAGTCGTTTTTTTTTCAGAAGTTTGCTTCAGATCACAGCCATGTATAGAAAAATGAACAAAGAGGGTCGCAGTTCAAAATATAAAGCTGGATATATTGCTTTTTAAATGTTTTTATTGTCAACAACTCCCAAACACCAACAATATGCTAGTCCATCCATCAACACTGTCTGACTTCCCTATCCTACCACAAGCCCATTTGTTCCAGCCCTATATTTATAGCTTAGGTAATATCCTCAAACATCTGGGCACTGTACTGTTTGAGCAAACATAACTCAAACAGGAGCATGTGTTGGGGACTATTTTAAGCCGTGGAAGAACACGCACACGTGAGTATTGACGGCAGCACAGCGCTGTGTGTGTGATATTGACTCAGGATGAACTACAGCGCACGTGTTTGTCATTATAATGAAGCAACATGTCAACCAGTGCACCAGTGGAGCTGTGATGTGTTTTAATAATGTGGCAACCATGGAACTCTATGGCACAGAGGAATAAGATATACACAAGCACGAATAATTGGTTTTGCTCATTGGGATTCGTTAACAGTATGATACAATATAGAATATCAACAGCATTCTCCTTTTAAAGGGGGAGTCAGTGATTCTGGAGAATGCTTGTTGTCAAAATCACTTTGTCAAAATTAGTGAATATCTCCTCAGGATCCGCTACCTGTCCAGCGTCAATACACAGCCTTGGCTCTGTAAACAGACATGTTGCTAGCTTCGTAGGGCCCCTTTGCAATGCTCACATACCCCTTGTCCACGTACCAGTTTACAGAGCCTAGGCTGTGTATAAACACTGGATTTGGCGCAGTCAAAGTACGGACTATGGACTGTGAGGATATAGTTACTGATTTTGACAAAGTAATTGCCAATGTGTGTCATAAAATGTAGAGAGAATTCTGTTTAGTTGTTTTCTTTGATTTTATCATTGAAAGTTTTTGAAAGTCTTACAATATAAAAAAACTAAATACATTGACAAAGAATCTTTCAGCTCCTCAAGGTAAAGAAGCATTGAAACAGGGAGGACAGTTTGTACAAAGCATTTTTTTTCTACAATATGCAAATGTATCATAATAGGCTTCAGATTGAGCTGTACTAAATTGGCTCATCTGAATAACAACTGTGTTCCTCACCTCAGACAACACCGTTAAGCATTTAAAACTTGACAACACTCAACTTTAAGTATGGCACATAAGGATAATGATGCAATTGTAGAGAAAGATCACTTTTACAGAGTTTTGTTGTGACATTTCTCGCAACATTAGTTCATATTTTCTTCTCACTCTAACTGCTCTCATGGGCTTTTTCTGCTGGCCACAACAGGAAACTGTTTTCAGTGATAAAGGCATTAGTGTTACCTGTGTTTATGGAGTGTGGTCGACTTTTGTGCACAATACTTATTCACTGATGAAAGTGTAATAATGACAGTATCATTCCTAGAGGGGGGTGTACGAAAAAGATGGATGGGTGGATGGATGGATGGCGGGATATTTTTGGTCATTTTGGTGTAAATGTGTCTTTGCCATTTCATTTAATTTCCCAAATCAAACACAAATACACACATTACACAAAGCACAACACAACATTAAAAAATACAAATACACATCAGAGACACAATTTACTGCAAATGAACAGGTAGCAGCACATAATATATAGAAATAGAACAATTGAACAGATCTAAAATAAAACAGTATTCTCACTGAGGTCAGATTGTGTTCAAAGCCTGTATGGCAGAGGGAATAAAATCCTTCTTAAAGATGTTTGGACCTTGAATCTATATGTCCAGATGGGAGCAGCTCAGACACTGTATGTAGTGGGTGTGAGGGCTCTGCCATAGCCATTAGCCTTCATGTGTACTGCACTTTCAAATGCACATCCTTGGACCTCTGTATCCTTATTACTTTAGCTAGATAGTTCAAAGATGACCTGCTTGGAAAGAACTTTTATTTCTATTCTGGTATTTACCATTAGGCAAAGTAGGCCTTCGCTTTGGGATCCAAGCTATACCAAGGGGCCCTATACAATGGCAATTAACCCTATGGTTTAAGTAATTAATGATGTCTTTCTAACAATCCATATGTTAAAATGGCATCGGAAAGCTTGAATAAATCTGCAGATATAATTCAGCAGAAAACAATAGTAAACAAAGAAACTGATCTGCGTACAGAAAAATTAAGATAATCGTGAGGAAAACCACATGAGAATAAGTTACACTAAGGTCTTTCTTAAATATAAGGATTGAAAAACAGGGGGAGAACCAGGGATGGTATAGAGCCTAACAACCTGTTTACTTTTGGCCTCAAAATAACTTAATCAGCCTCTGCATAGACATCACCTTTTGGCAGGGCAGAACAAATAGGGCAGCATCATTGTATTACTATTTATATGATCAGTACTATATTGCAGTGCCATGGATACAATGTAACGAGCCATAATATCCCAAAGCTAACTTTAGTTCATCCATCTTGTTGAGACTAGATAAATACGTCTGACAGACACCGGGAGAGGGAGCAACGGAAGGTGTATTGCAGTCGAAATTGTTTTAAGCCCCCTGAGGCAAATTGTTATGAAGGTAAAATTGACTTGCCTCTACGTGCAAATGGGTTAGACATTTGCATATGCGGTAGGAGGTGCTTAACGGAGAGCCAAAGAATAGAGACCTCACAGCATCACGGAATCCATCTTTAAGGTTACACTTTGCATTTTTTTCATATTTGTGTTATTTATTGTTGCATTGGCAGATAATATTACACTCTGGTGTTTACTTACACAGTGCCTTGGCCTAGATATCAGCCATATTTCAAAGTTGTTGACGATACAACATGTCTTTTTTTTTTTTATTCAGATGAGTGAATCTTACCTGAGGCTCCTGTCCTGTCTGTTGACCTTGGAGATAAGTTGATGACCCAGTTAACTGATCAGAGTCATCCATGACAGAAGAGGAGAAACATGTCTAAAGTGTGTTGACATCATGTACAGTGTGGATCAGTTCCAGCTGTGTGATCTCAGGTCAGACTGATGTGAAGCCCCTGGTAGCTCAGTGGACTGTCTCTGTTTATCTGCATTACTTTACATTAGCGCTGACACTGTTGGAATGATTTACCAATCAACAGAAAGTTCAGCTTCACCTATCTCAATCAAAGCATCTTAATGAAGCAACAATAACATTTCCCTGGTGTCAACTTGTAAAAAAGTGTCGGAAAAAACAAGATATTTTAAAGCCTTTCTTTGACCTTCAGGAAGAAGATACGCATTTGTGTGTGAATATACTGCACGTTTTTATGCTAGGTTTTTAAATATTTCTGTTGTGTGCAAGTTACCTAGATGGATCACTGGTTACTAACATTTTGAATATACTGAATCTACAAAATTGCTCAATAATATTTGAAACAGAAAATAAAGATACATCAAGGACCACATTTACAAAGTTCAAAATCACCACACAGATACAGTTAATATACTTGTTATTTGTGAGCAGAAAAACAAACAGTGAAGTACACGCTCTCTCTTGCATTAAATGATCGTCTCCAGAGACACTGGCTGAAGGTCCTTATTAGGCTCTGTTGAGCTGTCGTGATTTGAACATCACTTTGCTATTGTACAGACAGGGGGAAATTATTTTTATTTCATCTTGTTAATAAATTAAGTAGACAAATGAATTGAATTAAGCGAGCTCGCAGACACTTCAGTCACATGATTGAACCTGATTAGCCGACAGTTCCTCTAATTAAGATACCGAGCGGAAGTTTCCAATTGAAATGCTGCAAACCAGAGGAATGAAATCAAGATGCAGTTAGTAAGAAGTCCACCTATGATGTTTTGACGGAGGATCTATAAAGCCGTCTCTCTGTCTTCAGTAATGTGTTCATTAGCGGTATCTTATTGCAATAACCTGGTTTTGTGCGTTCAATATGTATTTCCTTATTAGTGTTTGGTTGATATAATCACGTTTGTTTTGATGGTTATTTTTAGCCTCTTTAATCCATGTCAGAGCTCCACTAATCTGATGAACTAAACGGAGAAGACACATTGATCTAAAATCTCCAAAAAGAGAAAATAATCTTTATCATAATACATTTTCACGATTCACTGTCAATACAAATTAGAACAATTGATATCACATGTCAGGTCATGATTCTAAGTGAGACAAAACCTTTCTGCCATTTCCAGGAAGAAATCTATCTAGACAGTAAGCAGACCAAAAGTCGAAACATTAATTAAATGTCTATTAGCTATGACTCCATATACAAGGTTTTTCTTGATGTCTTCAGTAGACAGTGCTGTCTCCAGTGTGTTCTGTAGATTATCCAGAATAACAGGGAAATGGAAACTACAAAAGTATTTGATGCTGAAGGCTTTATTTTCCTTGCTGTGAGCAGTAGAAATTACATTTCATTTCCCTTCATTGTATTGTGGTGTAGGCGAAAACCTTCGAGTCGGATATCTCAACATTTGGTTGCATATTACCAAAAAAATCTGTATGAAAATATGTCACTAGAAGGATTAAGGAAAAAAGGTTTTGGATTTGGGTTGAACCAGGATATTTCCTGGTGTACAGACCTTCCACGTGGTTGGCTGACATGCCGTGCCTGTTAAAACGTATAAGATCATTCCTTAATCAGGTCATATTCAACTTCTCCCAGGACACAGGCTTTTAGCACACACATATGCCATCAGTACAGGAAAAGCACACTTAATTAATTTTAATATTTAAAATGTCTGAAGACAGACATGCTCACTAAAAGTGTGCCCTCTCACTTGTATTCAAAAAGAAGGAAAGCTTTGGAATAGCTAAAATGGGCACTGAATAATTCATGTAAAATAGTATAAGTCAATGCCAGTCTTTTGGTTTGTTGATGTTTCTGTTGATGTATAATAGCTTCAGTGTGGGTGCAATTTAGGAATATTGTCATTATCGATTAATCTGGAAAATATTTTTCGCAGTTTGGTCTATAACATGTCTGAAAATAGGCCCATTGCCGCTTCTAATTTAAAATCAGAGAAACCCATCATAGCAAAAATGATTGCAGAGTTGACACCAGGGAAATGTTATTGTTGCTTCATTCAGACACTTGATTGAGATAAGTGAAGCTGAACTTTCTGTTGATTGGTAAATCATTCCAACAGTGTCAGCGCTAATGTAAAGTAATGCAGATAAACAGAGACAGTCAACTGAGCTACCAGGGGCTTCACATCAGCCTGACCTGAGATCACACAGCTGGAACTGATCCACACTTTACATGATGTCAACACACTTTAGACATGTTTCTCCTCTTCTGTCATGGATGACTCTGATCAGTTAACTGGGTCATCAACTTATCTCCAAGGTCAACAGACAGGAGCCTATACGGTTAGATGCACTGATCTGAAGATAATCAGAAAAATAAAATAAACATGTGGCATGGTCAACATTTTTGAAATACGGCTGATATCTAGGCCAAGGCACAGTGTGAGCTTGTGTTATTTTAAATTTTTTGTTTTTGTTTACTGATACAGGCAAGAGATACACTTAGCACACACAACCTCTGATGACAAAACAAACAAAAAAACATGCATAAAATAAGATATAAATATATTCAATATATTCAATATAAGATTTTAATAGATTCAAAATACATATATCATAGTGATAAAACAAATATAAAGTTTGTATGATCCCTTGAGCAATTAAAAAAAATGAAATAGTAATGAATAGTAATAATAGTTTGATGGACAGTGCCAAATCATACTGTACTTATGAAATGTCCATCTGTCCATGAGGTCCTTATTGGTTCTTTGTAAAACACCTCCTACCGTCTGTATATGCAAATGTCTAAGTCATATTCAAGTCAAGTTTTTTTTTTTTTTTATATCACATAACAATTTGCCTCAGGGGGCTTAAAACAATTTTGACTGCAATAAACCTTCCTTTGTTCCCTTTGCCGGTCTCTGTCAGATGTATTTTTCTAGTCTCAACAATATGGATGAATTAAAGTTAGCTTTGGGATATTTGGCTTGTTACATTTCTATCCACAGATACTATAGCACTGTATTATAATGATGATAGTTGAAAAATATAATATGACCATGATGCTGTCCTATTTCTTCTACCCTGCAGAAAGGAGAGAGTTGCGTCAAAAAGAAAATGAACAAAAATCTAGGTTCTTTAAAAGCAATCTTTGAACTATCTAGCTAAAGTACATAGGATACAGAGGTCCAAGGATGTGCATTTGAAAGTGCAGTACACATGAAGGCTAATGGCTATGGCAGAGCCCTCACACCCACTACATACAGTGTCTGAGCTGCTCCCATCTGGACGTATAGATTCAAGGTCCAAACATCTTTAAGAAGGATTTTATTCCCTCTGCCATACAGGCTTAGAACACAATCTGACCTCAGTGAGAATACTTGTTATTTTGGATCTGTTTCTTTGTACTATTTATATAACGTATTTACTGCTTCTTTTTCATTTGCACCATATTCTGTATGTGCTGTGTAAAATTGTTTTAAATGTGTGTATTTAGGTTTGATTTTAGATTATCTATCTGTCTGTCTGTCTGTCTGTCTGTCTGTCTGTCTGTCTGTCTGTCGTCTAAAGAAGTTGTGAAAAGTAGTGAGACACAATCTACTGTATCACCATCTGGTGCTGGTCAGATACCAGGCATAAGTCTAGTTTGACAATCACAAACCAATCTGTTGGGTAATGGGCCGTGAGAATGCCTCCCACTCATAACCCTTATGTTCTCATTAGTAAAGTACAGACCAACTAACCAGCCATGAGATATATCACAAGGCCATTAGTAACAGCTTAATTAACTCTTGAACCTGAAAATACATATTTAAAAAATAAATAAAAACCTTTGTATTGGAAATGCCCTCATAAGAAATGTTAATACAAACATACCATATGTTAAGGAACATAAAGTTAACCTAACTTTTTAAGCTATAGTGCGTACATTTTTTCGTATGAATGAATGTCGGTTACATTCAAGCCATCACCAAATGAGTTGACACACATTTATTTAGCTTATTAGCTCCAGAAAACTCTCTGTATTTCTCAGTATGGCAGCGTTTACAAACTGGTGTCGCCCCAGACACTGGTGCAGGAGCTCAGGAAAATCCCCAAGAAGAGACCAAGAAAGGTTTCAGTTGTTGATTGTACTGCTGAGAAAAAACGTGGACGTACAGCAGAAGGTACAAAATCCATGCGCGATCACCGAAGGCTTACGATGCACCGACAGTGTTTCTGTCATTGCTCAGAATAACTCATGGGGGCACCACACGTTGTCACTTGTCCGTCTACCAGAAAACAATCCACCTCCATTTTCTATTTTCCTAATTGATTCTATCTACCATGATCGATTGAGCTTTCCACTGTTTCTCTTAGAGCTTTCCTTTTTATTGATATGTAGCTTCAGGGGGTGTACTGTGTTCTTGAAAACTGTTAGGTTCACTGTACTGAATCAATGAAAGTCAATCAATGTAAAGTCTTTCTCCTGACATCCTGGTGAAGAGACTGCAGCTGACTCTTCTGTCTTTCACACTGTGATGTCATTGTGCTGTTGAAAGGACGGCTGACGAGCACAGAGGTTTGGAAACCATGAAGACAGAAATATATGAAAAGCTTTGATCAGATTCATTAAAGACCCAATGGAGAGAAGTGTATTTGACAAAACATTGTCATTGACGGTTTATCAAAGAGCTAAGTGCCAAGTGCAGTATGTTAGAAGCGAATTCATTTTGAACTCAAGCTGTCATTGTAGTATTTAGATTCACGGCATATCTAAAAGCCTGATTGATGTGGTCAAAGACTCAAAATGCACTATATTTTATATATTTCAATGCCATTTTGATTGTACCGTCATTTGAGTGAGCTATTATTTGACTAGCTGAAAACATCAAGTCTAGGCAGTGATTCATTGTTATTTCTTTCCAGGTTTCCCCCATTACTACGACACCATGCTGTGTGGGTTTGTATTTCATATTAATCACACACCGCTGTAGCCGAGACTTATAACTTTCTCTGAGACATAATGAAGCAATACGGTAACTTTCTCAGCTTGATTTGATCACAATGCAGACAGAAAGCATGTTATTACCAAGACCAAATACTGTTCGACAGGCAAAATAGGCCATAACACACATTGTATTATCTTGGTAGTAAGCTACATGTGTGAAGACATGTACCAGGTCATGTAAAGGCCTTTGTTTGAAAGGGTGTTATGATAAAAAGGGCAGCACATAAACAATCTGACAAGTCCATGTTTCATTATGAGTTACTCTCAATTTGATATTCATGTCTAATTGCATTTTGCGCACGTGGCAATGATCTAAAGCACAAACACTATTTGCATTCACAGCACAGTGGTCAAAACAACTGGCTGTCAGGCATTTGCATATTTACCAGGCAGGCTGCATATTTAAAAAAAAACATTTCACGACGATGATAATGCGAGCAGAGAATTTAGCAGGAGTGCAGGACAATAGCAGAGTAATAGAATAAATAATAGAGGACTCAAAGCTGACTTTTAAACTGGGCTAAGCTACACACTTGAAGCACACAGAGCAGACACAACGCCGGCTGACAGGTTTGCATTATTCATGGTCCACACACACACACACACACACACACACACACACACACACACACACACACACACACACACACACACACACACACATGCTGCCGCGCCTTTAGAAATAGAGATGAAGAGAAGCCCGGGTTGGATGTTTTTTTTTATTCGTAAAGACAAGGAAGTGGAAATGGTTGAGGAATGATTTGTGTGAATGAGAGGCGAGCTAGCATGACAATAACTCCTAAACCACTTCAGTGTCATCCACATTTCAAAAAGTTTATGTGTCTGTGTGCTGTCTGTCTTCTGGGACACTTAGAACTGAACGTCTAAATTCAGATTGCTGCTTCAATGAGCTAAATGACATCATCTAATATTATACAAAGTGAAGGGGCCTTCTGCTGACATTGAGAACATTTGTTCAGCTATATAAAGTCATTAGCTCAATTTATCTGTTTGATGTTTATGTATACTGCCAGACAAAGGGGAGTGGTGCAACTGCTGTCATATCTCTGTATTTTTACTTAACGCGACCAAAGTGCAGAGAACAGTCCCCAGATGCATTCTCTGACTTCCAACTTTATATATTCTCTTTTCTTCTCTTTGTTTAGGGCACTACACAACAAGACAATCTTCAGCCAGAATAGGCAATTAGACAATCACTGAACTGGCCACAGACAGTTGCACTAAACTAACTACATTACTCTATTGTTGTGGCAAAGGAATGGCCGCAATGTGCAGGACAGCTCCGGATTCAGCACCATGGACAGCGGTCATAACTATCTCAGAGCGCCTTAGGGAATATAACATTCAGATAGCTTTTTATATGAGTTCTTGTTTCTCAATCACATTAAAAAGTACTATAAGTAGGCTAGTATTATTATAAAATCTATTTTAATTCTGTTGATAAAGTTTAAAAAAATTGCACTTGCTAACATGAGTACAAATTTCAACTGAAATCTAAAGTGGACATTGCTTTTCATGTTGTGGTTATGTAACGTGGAATTACTTCACATTTTTGTGTAATTTTAAAAATTATGTAAAATTACGAACTTAATGCATGGTTTGTTATTGTCCTTCAGAACTACATTATGTGTATTCTGATCCAAGGTTCCAATTGGCAGGATGACATCATTTTTCAATGCCTTTTTAAAAAGCATAACGAAAGCCACAAAAATGACTTGGTTGGACAGCCATTGAGGATAAATGTCTACTTTGTTCAGGTGAGGCAAACGAGTGCTCACTTTCTGTAGAAAGCGTTAAGCGAAAATTGATCTCCTCTGTGAAAATCTGACGTTTTTTTGACACATCCAAACAACTCGACAATTTCTCACTATGTCCTCCTTTTACTTCTGACTGACAGGAATCATAATCTATATGTCAATGTAATGGGATCGGATGGACGGATGCTCTATTTGGGCATTTACTGAAATGGCTGCTGCTGTCATTTTTCTTGGAAGGACACTTCTTGTGTACCACAATCTTGGGAAAATTACATGTGACAAAATGTACACTTTTCCACAGCTTTAAATTATATGTTATGTTCTTAATCAATAAATACAGACAGTACCATCACTCAGTTGTCCATAGTTGGGTCATGTGATGATATACTATGGGCTGCAGCTCCATTTCCTGACACTATGAGATGTGACTGAAAGTGGATATTTAGGATGAAATTATATTCAATTAAAATATTCCATTTTAATATATTTTCAGCTCAACCAATGTGAGTCCAATTTGTTTTTCCTTCAAACTTATAGTTTACAACTACAATATATTCCCATTCACATATATGATTTCCCTAGTAGAGGAGACACAGTATCATTGAGTTATTATGAATAGACATATTTTATGTGTTATGTCCAAGTGAAGGACTTCTCTAGTGAGGGTAAAAGGGATCGTGAGTTTGACAGGCAGATTGGTGCGGGATCAGCAGTAATGCAGCCATGGACTGTAGAGTGCACCTTTGAAGTTTTCTCTGTAGGGTTGGTGGTCTGAGCCTTAGATGCTGGGTTGAGGAGCTCAGGTGTACAGAGGGAACGCCGAGTCCAGTTGAGTAGTTCCAGGCATCTTATCATGATTCCTCCTGGGCGCATATCTTTCCTTGTGCAGTTTTTTTTCTGAGCATGTCCATCTTGTGGGAAGGAGACTCCGGGGTAGAACCAGAACATGCTGCTGAGATTCTATATCTCCTCTGGCTTGGGAACGCCTCAGGATCCCCCAGGAACAGCTGGGAAGGTTGCAGTGGAGAGGGGGGCGTCTTGCTTGGTCTGCTGCCAACAGCACCTGGCCAAGATCAGGCAGAAGAAGGTGTTATATCCCTGTATGAACGTTATGGATTTACACAAAACCTGTATCAGTGTGAGATGGGAGAATTTAGTTTTTTGTTGTTGTGCAGTGGTAGCACCTGAATGAATCTGGCTCTGTTTGAGGTTGTATAGCCAAACATCTGTTAACATCCAGGCCACATTTTGGGCCTTAACTTGAGATAATGAGCTCCTGTATTGATGCAGGTCGGTAACATATTGTAGTTGTTCCTCTGCGCCTTGAGAGAAAGAGAGAGAGACATCCCTAGAGAGGAGAAAGAAGCAGGAATGAGACTAAATAAGCAAGGTCTGCAGATGGCTTTAATGGTACAGCAATTAACACCTACTGTATCCTCCAATATGAGGATTATGCCAAAAGGTTCCACTCATAGAACTATTAATAACGTGATAATGAGGGAAGACATGATTCAATATTGAAGCTAAACATGTTTTAACTTGAAATGGGATCATGTTGAGAAAAGCCACGATCGCACAAAGATTATGCCGTCTTCTGAACCAGAAATAATTAATCAGGTTGCCATTTTTGGATTACAAGCATTAAAAATAAATGAGCTACCGCATCTAAAATTAGAGGAGTTCCTCACACCATCTTTAGTCTGTTTGACATATTCGGTCATCAAGATAAACAATGCAAAAAGATATTCTGGGAAATGTGTTTACTCGACTTCTTGCTGAGAGTTAGATGGGGGGATTTATACAACACTAGTGTCTATATGTTAAATGTGAAGAAACCCTATCCGCTGGCTAACTTAGCTTAGCACAGACTGGAAACAGGGGAACAAAGTTTGCCTGGATCTGTTGAGAGGAAGAATCTGCCGATGAACACCATTATGGAACGTTTGGTTCCATGTGCCTCCAAATATTTTTGGGGGGATTTTTAACTATATCATTATTCAATTCTAAATACATGTGGAGTAAATCTTGTTTTGTAAACTAACTGCAGGCTCTGCAAATGTAAACAGAACCGCTCCCCTCCCCTGACACTGTATAGTGCACCTTAAATGTCCTCTGTAGGGTGGTCTGAGCCTTAGAGGTTGGGTTGAGGAGCTCAGGTGTACGGAGGGAGCTCGGAGGCCAGTTGAGTTATTCCAGGCATCTTATCACGATTCCTCCTGGACACCTTCCTTTCCTTGTGGAGGTTTTTTTCTGAGCACGTCCATCTTATGGGAAGGAGACCCCGGGGTAGAACCAGAACATGCTGCTGAGATTATATATCTCATCTGGCTTGGGAACGCCTCAGGATCCCCCAGGAGCAGCTGGGAAGGTTGCAGTGGAGAGGGGGCGTCTTGCTTGGTCTGATGCCAACAACACCTGGCCAAGATCAGGCACAAGAAGGTGTTATTTCCCTGTATGAACGTTATGGATGTACACAAAACCTGGATCAGTATGAGATGGGCACATTTAGTTCTTTGTTGTTGTGCAGTGGTAGCACCTGTATTCATCTGGATGCTTTTGAGTTTGTGCCAAACATCTGGTAACATCCAGACCACATATTGGGCCTTAACTTGAGATAATGAGCTCCTGTATTCATGCAGGTCGGTAACGTATTGTAGTTGTTCCTCTGCACCTTGAGAGAGAGAGAGAGAGAGAGAGAGAGAGAGAGACATCCCTAGAGAGGAGAAAGAAGCAGGAATGCAAGAGACTAAATAAGCAAGGTCTGCATATGGCTTTAATGGTACAGCAATGAACACATATTGTATCCTGCAATATGAGGATTGTCAAGGTGAAAATCATGTGAAAATATTCCATTCATAGAACTATTGATAACGTGGTAATGAGGGAAGTCATACTTTTAAATGTAAGCTATAACATGTTATCTTGAAATGTGATAATGTTGAGAAGAGCCACGATCGTAAGAAGCAATGTGTCGTCTCTGATCGAGAAATAAATAATTAGGTTGCCACCTTGGGATTACAAGTACTAAAAATAAATGAACTACCGCAGCTAAAATTAGAGGAGTTCCTCACACCATCTTTAGTCTGTTTGACATATTTTCTCATCGAGATAAGCAATGTGAAAGGATATTCTGGGAAATATGTTTACTCAACTTCTTGCTGAGAGTTAGATTGGAGTACTGATACAAAACGTATGTCTATGTGTAATTATGTAAGATACATACTTTGTCTCTTTGGGGGAGTTATTTCACATTGAGTTAGACGCTACAGAACCTTCCATGCACACACCACAAGACATCCTAAGAGTCATACATACAACTAAATACGTCCTTTAAATGTCCCTGATAAAATGTGCATTGACAATAACCTGGCAACATACCTACAAACTTGCACTACATATATATTACAATAAGTACCATTTGCACTCAAAGTACAGTAAATATTCATTGTTTTATTGCTATGTGTGATATAAGTACCTTTTTTATTGTTTTTATTCTATTGTATTTTATGTGTGTTTTTCTACTAGCATTGATGAGGAGAGCACATCTCATTGTGCTTGTACGACTACAATATAGAATTGTATATATTCAAATACCTGTTATGTAGAATACTTTGAGGTAAGGGGCTAATGGAGAGACATCAGGAAGATAGTGATCCCTAACCAAGAATTAGATTGCTGTTGCCCTCTTGGTTTATTATATATTTCATTGATGATCAACTTTATAGTCACCGCACAGAAAGCCCACTCTATCTTCTAAATCATCCCATCCTATTCCGGCTGCTCTTTCTCAGTCTTGTCTGATGTCTGCGACCAGGATGGATTGAACAGGTGCCTTTAAAAAAAAAAAAAAAAAAACTTTCTCCAGCCAATTTATTCTCCCAGACATCTGCTCATTGGTGCAGCGGTGCCAGCTTCTCTCCAAGACACTTCTCCCATGAACACAGCAGCTTGAGTTCAGCCTGACAGCGCTCACAAATCAAGGTCACGGGGAACACAAGGAAAGGAGAGCTGCTCTGAAGTAACGGGCTGGATAAGCCACGGGAGATTAACCCCTTCAACTATAAAAGAATAAAAAACACACTCAGGTTCCCTTTTGAAATGAAGTGAGAACTAGACATCACATGTACTCGATATGCTTCTTTCAACACTGAAAGAAGAGCTGTATGATACTCACATGATGATATATGATAGGGTACCATGACCATATATATTTATTTTACCATTCCATACGATACAATTGACCAACTTGTTCATGCCGGGTTGGTTCAAACTAGTCGAGTGGACTGGTAACAATGCTAGTTTATCTTAGGTTTGGACATATTCCAATACTTATGTAAAAAGGTAATAACTAGTTATGATGAGCCTTTATGTTTCATATATTCTGACCTGAATGTGTTCTTGGCTTGTTTACCAATTGGTTAAACTGATAAACTAATCATCTAACAGTCAGTGGTAATTTGGCTTGGCTCTGGCCCGGCATGCTAAGCCTTCTACAGCCTTCTAGCTTATTCTCTTGGCATGGACCATGGTGGAGAGTCTCTCTGTATGAGCAGCATGCAGCATCAGCTCAGGAGACTCCTCTTACAAAGTTACAATATGTAGACGTATGGGCCCAGTGTAGTATGCAGGTTATGAACCCCCCCCCCCCCCCCCCCCCAACACACTGATAAATATTGATGCTGGAAGGCAGGCCTGTTGACAGAGCAAGAGGCTGTGACACAGTTACAGCTGGCAGTGAGCTGGGGGAGAGCTGCTGCACTCTTGGCACTCATCATTCTCACTGAATGCCTGGAGTGCTGAGTTGTGCAAAAAACCTCTATATTAGATCACACAGCAACACATAATTAAATCAATCTCTATTTGTGCCTGCATGGGGGCATTTTCTACACAAATAATGCACTTGGTAAGGCACTATGTCTGCATGAAGTCCCTTTGACTATGTTGTATATCAAAATGAAGGGAAATCCATATATAACTGCCTGAAAGCTAAAGTGAGTACCATTTGATATAAATTAATGTTGGTTACATTAAAGCCATCGCCAAACGGGTTGACATACAGTTGATTAAGCCTATCAGCTCCACAAAACTCTCTCTGTATTTCTCAGATTTTACAAACTGGTGTCACCCCCTGGCTCAGAAAAAAACAAGAAGCGCCCAAGAAAAGTTTCAGTTGTTGATTCTACTGCTAAGAAAACACCTGGAAGTACAGCATTAGGAATGAAATCCATGTTCAATCACCAAAGGCTCACCTCATGTAGAGGAGCCAACAGTCTTGTGCTATTTACTTAGAATTCCCCATTGGGGCGACATACGTTACACACTCTAGCTTTAATCAAAAGAGAAATTTAGAGCAAAAAGTGATTTGGAATTAGATCTGAACAAATCAGAAATGTAGGAGACAAATCACAGGTCTGTAACAAGGCTAGAACAAACCGGACAGGAAGGCAACGCTAATGTGTTCTAAAGTGTCCTTTATCTGATTTCTCTATTCATTCATTCAGCCTTTATTTGGAGCTGACATTACATTTGTTAGAGGTCTTCTGCACAAGGACCCTCCATAGACAAGCCATTCAAAGCAGAAATATTACATTAAAAATCGGAATAACCAAAAAGGTATAAAACAGTCACGGAAAACATGCAACAAAGAAATATAAAACCAAAAGTAAAAAAGGATCAAACCAACAATAAATAATTTTTCAAAGAATGTCAATGTCTAGTTAACCCCAAAAGACCTATTGCACAATCACTCTGATCTAACCATTGTAGATACAGGTACAGCAGATCTACAAAAAGCATTTGTTTGATACAATATAAAATATTCAACACAAAGCATCAACCTCTGGGACTGTTATTTTCAGATGAAATGAGCACAGTGATACAATGACAGCTAACTGAACGCTCTCCACATTATTCTCAGATTTGACTTCAAACGGTTGAGTTTGGATAAAACAAACACTCACTGTATTATTGCTCTTCAAAAGTAAACTCACTGTCAATCCAATTTACCAACAACACACATTCAAAATGAGTGATCACTCACAAGAGTTGCAGAACAGCTTAAGGGGGAATGATTAGGCCTCGAACGCGGTCCACATTAGAACAACACAGACCCTTCTACGCAAGGCCGATTTCACAATTTGGCCCCTGAAAAATCCTAACACAACACAATCTTCAGCTGCGGTCTGAGCTCGGCATTGCGTCGCTGGTTGTTCTCTTTCCGGGGCTCAGTTGATGTGATGTAACTTCCGATGAGCAGAGGATTGTGGGTCAGAACAGACATGGCATTCTGCATGCAGCATCATGTATAGGGACATCCTAAAACTTTTTGTCTGCCGTACTAAATAGCATGGAAGTATGGGTGTTGGGATGCAGGGTCTGTGTTCATGGAAACGTTCCATTTCGCCCTGTATCTGTTTGTTATCACCACTAGTGCATGAGAGCAGACATGCGTGCCTTCTCTCTGTGTTGGCGTGGTTACAGGGGGTTTGTGTTGGTTGGAACCCAGTCAGAGAAGACTGACTAGATTTACATAATGTTCAGTTCCACAAAGCAACTTCAGATAAGTTACTATGGAAACCAAATCCTGTCAGACTGTTCTGATCCACTTCTGAGAATATGCCTCAAGTCAAGCTTAGCTGTCACTGCACTGGTTCAGCATGAAATATCATAAAATAGTTCCAAATTGTCTGACTTAAAGGTGGAGTCAGCAGTCAAAATCAGTGAAAATCTCCTCACGTTATGCTAGATTTGTTTCAGTACGGGTAGACGGGGCATCTTTAGGAGATATTAATTGATTTTGATAAAAAGTGATTTTGACAATTTCAAATGATATGTGTTTAACAATCCCTTGTCTGAGAAATAACTATCAGACACTCAGTACATCACACCACACCCTGCCTGATATCCACTGGCTCATACTTGTCAAATGAGTCATCAATCAAGAGACATCTTTTTTAAACACCTTCCACTGTTGCTTAATTCAAACATGAAGTGTTATTAAAAGCCTTGTTCTCCTGATAAGGGAACACAGTGATGTAGTGTGTTGCTACAGGGCAGGGGGAGGTTCCAGTTGTGTCCCAATGAGCCCACAGACACATCAGCCTCATCCACTGGAGAGAACAGCTTGTTTACAGAAGCACAGCCTCTCTGTGCCTTTGGTGCCGTTACGCCCAGATTGGATTTTTTCATTGTTCAAAGAGGTTCTGCTGTTGCCATCAGGGTTTATATATCTCATCACTGAAAGACATCAAAGGGAGATGAAGCATTCTTGTGATTCTTTAGAGTGTGCCTTCTGGAGGAAACCAGTCCCATCTCTTGGGTAAGAGGGACTCCTGAAGATCCACTTTCTCTATAGGCTAGCCATGTTTTTTTTTGTTTTAGTTTGCCTTTTTGAGGTGGCTTTGTGTGTGTGTGTGTGTGTGTGTGTGTGTGTGTGTGTGTGTGTGTGTGTGTGTGTGTGTGTGTGTGTGTGTGTGTGTGTGTGTGTGTGTGTGTGTGTGTGTGTGTGTGTGTGTGTGTGTGTGTGTGTGTGTGTGTGTGTGTGTGTGTCCTCAATCACAAGCAGGCAGACACCAGCAGCTGCATATTATGTATGTAGACTTAAATCCCTATATTTCTATATTTGTGATTGTGTGTGAGGCTGAATCTTTTTGTCTCTCTTCACAGTTCACAGTGGAGATGAGGGAGCCACTCATGGATGGAAAACAATCTGAACGCTAGTGGAGCAGCAGATTATAGGAAAAGAGAAGCTGTCAGTTCAAAAAAAGTGTGTTCAGCTTTAAACACAAATGCTGTGGATTGGGAGAAAGGCCGTTAGTGTGGCATGAGTGGCTCTGTCTCTCTGTTGGTCGGCAACTTTAGTCCAGACTGAAATATCTCCTCAACTCTTCAAATATCCATGTGTTTCTAGAATGTGTATCTTAATGCATCTGCTGTCCTTTTTGGTTATTGATAATTATCAGATGTTATGCATTCAACACAATAAACTAGGATTGGTAATATGACTAAAGTTATGCCTGTTAAAGGTACAGAAGGGTTTGGCGTTTTTCAGAACAGACTTTGTATAAAAGGAATATAAACACATATATTTTCATAAGTGTGTTATCGCTTGAAAATAACATGATTCCATGATCTCGTCCTTGAAGGCCACTGTAGCATCTGTACATTTTCCGAACCTTCTGTAAATTCTCTGAATAGGAAGGTTAGCAAGGGCTGTATAACATTGTACACACTGTACCTTTAACCATTAGATGAGATAAACCTTTATTGATCCCCAGACAGGAAACATTAAACTTGTTAATTGAGTCACTGTGAGCATGTTAGCATGCTGACACTAGCATTTACCAGGAGGCACCGCAGTGCCTGAGTGCAGCCACACAGAACTGCCAGCATGGCTGCAGACTTGATCTAATGGACAGACTGCAATTAAACTTATTGAGTACCTTCATTGTTAGTGTCTATTTATGCTCATCATAGCCTCTGGGGGCATTTAGGATGGCTTTAAACTTTACTGTCCGTGTTACTAGAAATGGGTATATGTTTTTTTAAAGACTCATTCCTAGGGGTGTAGTGAAAGAAGCGGGATACCTTTTCTTTTTTCAGCTTTTCACATCTTATAAGGATGATTGAAACATCTCCTTCCGGGCCAACTTTGACTCCAGTTGTCCTTTGATTGTTCACCGTTTTGTTTGTGTACATCAAAAATCCGTGCTGACATTTGTCTTCCTTGTTATGATGTAAACACCTTAGCAAAGCATTATGCAAACATAGCACAGGCTGTGAGATCAATAGGCATGTGAGCAGGAGAACAGAGGGGCTTAGGGGAGAGAGAGGAGTCATCAAACACTCAAGTAAAGCCAGCGTCACACACCAGACTGAATAATATTAACTATAATACCAGCCATAAACCACATTCCTGAGGGTCTTTTTCTGTTCTTTATCAAATGTATAGAATAGTTGAAGGATTTTTAAAATATTGTTTTAAATGAAAACACTATTGAAAATGACCTCATTCTTGGCTCAGTGAGGGCCGTCTTCGTCTGGCTACTGTCTGTGGTAATCACACTCTGAAAATAGCAATGCATTTGCTCTAATGAGGACAGCATCCATTTGTTCATTTTGTGTAACGGTGGGTTATTCAGATCAGATGCTCTGTGTGGTTCTGTGTCTATTTCAGAAAGAAAGAATCAGACAAATACAGGAAGTTAGTCATGTGTGGTGGTGTATACTCCTGTTTGTTTTTTTAAATGACTTTTTGTCAAAATCAGTGACTGCACTGAAAGAAAGCCAGTGTTAATACATAGCCTAGGCTCTGTAAATAGACTTGCATGCTAGCTAGACTGGCATCCTTTGTTTGCAGGATTGCTAAGGCTGTGTATTAAAACCTTGTATACTATATGATTAAAACCAGCTTTTTTCCAGCGCACACACAGTGCAGACAGGTAGCGGATCGTGAGGAGATATTCACTGATTTAGACAAAGTGATTTTGACAAGCATTTCGACGCCATCCTTAAACTACTTGTCTACACAGAGTTGTTATTTTCAGTTTTAGACTTGTTCAGTCTGCACCATTCCTTGTGTGGATGAGTTTTTGCTTTCTTCAGCATTAAGAAATTATAGGAGGAGAGAGATCAGATTAGAAAAACCCTCAGGCAGCCAACACACACATTAATCCTGTAATGACCCACTGTGCTGAAGTAAACACCATTATTCCTCAGATGACAAGGAGCAAAAGTGTCTGTCTACTCAATCACCTGGCAATGGAAAACTTTCCTCTTAAGACCAGACACTGCGGGCAAAACATATTTCAAGCACTGGTAAATTTTGACATATTTAGGCTTTTTTGCTTCCCTCACATGTCTTCTTTCATACGATACCAGTATAAATAAAAGGTCCATGTACATTTAGGTGTTTATTTTACTAAACCTTCTTTGTTTGCATCCTATACAAACTTCCTTAATGGACAATATTTAAATAATTTATTTTATAATACTCTAAACCAAACATCTCAACCTCTAAAGCAATTTTCTTCAAATTCAGATCAATAAATACAATTCCTAAAAAAAAAAAATTATCACTTCCACAATGAAGTAGCCTAAATAAGCACATTACCTGATCGGCTTCACTCAACAATTAAAATCCCATCAAAAGTAAAGTGCTCCTTCAGTTTAGTCTTAAAGTCTGCAGGAGTCAAAGCCAGACGTCCTCAATGTCCTCCTCCATTGTGATGGAAAAGGCACCAGGACACATTAAAGCACATTCTCTATACAGCTGGACACAGGACAGGCCCAGTAATTCCATCTACTGCAAAAAGACCCACCATTTTATCTACAGCTCAATTACAACCAACCCACTCTCTGAGAGAAAGTAACACTTACTAGAAAGAGAAAATGTTCCCAGTGAGTTGGAACATAGCAAAATGCTTTTAAATGCAATTTATTCATTTTCAACAATTTGTGTGAATGTTTTCGCTTTTACTATCTCTTAAATATAATAAAATGTTCTTATGTCTGATCTCGATGTATTTTTACGCCCCTGTACAGCACTTGTTTGTGCCTTATATATACACTTGCCTTTCCTCTTTAATTATCCTGGTATGTTGCATTTTAATGAGAATTCACATCTCATCACGTCCGCACCTTTTTAACATGTGAATGTGTGATATCTGTGACAGGTGGACCCACTGACAGGGACATTTTTAACGGGTGTACACACTGATTGAGGCCATTTTTATCCAGTAATGAGCAGAACACAGCAGGTACCAATGCCTTACTGTGCACCTGGTCTTGATCAAGAGAAGCTTAAACCACAAAAAATCCTAGTCTAAACCATCCCTTTTCTCGTCCCTTTTTTATGCTGGTTCCTTTCGAGGTCTTTTCACATTTATTCTTGACATTGCGTAGCTTGAATTGCACATTGTCAAGTTGAAAGGGGAATTGGTGAAGGTGAATGAACGACACTTTGCAGGTAATTCTTGATGAAGTCTGAGAGTCTCTGAGGAGAAACCGACTGTGTCAAGTGATTTAACAGAGTTTATAATTAAAAAGAACGACTGTTCAGGTGAATCATCCAGAATAATGTGCAAATTGACACAGTCAGCTGGCAGCTTCAGAGATATCAAACTGCAGGTGCTTCACTTAGACTTGGACACCATGCCTTTGTGAGACAGTGGTGGGTAGATGTTCTAATACATATTGTGTTAGATGATAAAAGAACAAAGGAGCCTGAGGTTACAAATAGACACAACATGGAAATATCTGTGCTACATGCAAAGCCAGAGATATATTGTTGAATTAAAATGTGCCTGCAGCCATGGAGTGTATAATTGAGACAATTATACCAGTTTATGGCTCTCACCTCTGCCTGTTCATATCCTAAGCTTAGGAAGCAGGAAACAGCAGCAGCCAGGGCAGCTGTCACAGTACAGGGAGGTCTATTGCATTATGTAGAATCCTAAATGAAGAAGGCTGAACCATTGTTGAACTTTTAAGTCTCTCAGACATGTCGGTGTCTTTGCAAACTATTCTATTAAGTGTTTGAGTTTCTTTAAGTTGCTTGATTAATAATCTCATCTGCAAGGCAGATTTTAAACCAGCGATCTGGCAGTGATGAGGGGGGTTTGTCCCTAAGGCATGGCAATACAACACTCACTTTGGGGATAAAAGAAAATGTACTCTGTTCAAAGTAGGACATTGTGATTTGCAGCGCAGCAGTTTCCCAGTTTCTTTAGATGTTCATTACAGAATAATTGTGGTGGTCATGAGAGAGAAGAGAGTAATTGTCGCTATAAACTCAGTTTTTTTTGTCTCAGCAGAAAAGGCAGAGCTTCAGTCATGACAAGGTGGTATGATTTGCCCGTGTCAGCTGGCCGTGCTGTAGAATCCCCAGTTGGGAGCTTATTCGCTCTCAATTAAATCCACAAGCGGACACTTTGATGGTGGAAGGGGCTGCACTGTGAATTAGCCTGTGTGTGTGTGTGTGTGTGTGTGTGTGTGTGTGTGTGTGTGTGTGTGTGTGTGTGTGTGTGTGTGTGTGTGTGTGTGTGTGTGTGTGTGTGTGTGTGTGTGTGTGTGTGTGTGTGTGTGTGTGTGTGTGTGTGTGTGTGTGTGTGTGTGAAGCTTTTGTATCTCCACCACTGGCTGAATGCACTCGCTCCGACCTCTTCCCTGTCCTCGAGCAAAGACATAAAAAATTATAATGATAAGGCGACGGTGTCACTCCTCCTCCTGTAACCCAGAGACGGTAAAAGCTAAAGTAAATTACAGCACACTGCCTTTTCCTTTATAAAGCCCTGATGCCATCCGGAAAGTTGTCAATCAGCGAGTAGGTTTCTACAGCAACGGTGGTGAACTTTCTTAATTACCGCTATGAAGTCCCAGGGCACTCAGCCAGCCAGTGTGTGCTGACTGAATACACCTACAGCACATTGTCAGAGTACATTATTTAGACATTCAAAAGGGCCTTTGGAATCTAGATTTAATCTGCAAGAAATGTACTGTCTAACAATTTTAGGATACCACTGAAATTCCCCTTTCTTTTCGTCTGTATGTATGTTGTCTTTCAGGCAAAGTGATTTATTTGTTTCCACCAGTTTGTCAGGTAAAGGAGTGATTGAACCATATGTTGTGCTATAGTGCAAATCCATCAAACATTCCCAGTTGACTGTGGGGTCCACAGTACAGAATTAGTTTTATTTTATTTGCCTCTTACATTTCTTCCACTTCCACCAAGTCACTTTCAAACAATACACAAGGCTTTTGCATCTGCATTATTCCAACATCACGGAGCCTATTTACAGTCCTGTCAGGAAACACAAATAATGTTTTGAACACACTGTACTCTGCAGGTTTGAGGTTTGGAGAACGGGTGTTGTTGTCGCTTGAGTTTTGACAGCCTGGGGTTCTGCCTTCAATACTGTACAACAACTCACCAACAGATAATCACATTCAGACTGAGCTTCCATTGTGAATCAGAAGCTAGGTAAGTCAAAGTAAATAACTGAATAGATGGATGGATGGATGGATGGATGGATGGATGGGGATTCAGATGCATTTAAAACACATTACTGTTGATTTAAATTGGGAGATGCCAACAATGCCAAATAACAAATAAAATGCATGGATAAAAGGTTATTCCACTCAACTGAGGTAAAAAGTTGGCAGCAGTTTTTACCTTTTATTTCCTTTTATCGAATTTTTGTATCACCGCCTGACACCCATGCTTCCACCGTTGCAGTCCGTTTCTGCAATTTAACACCTACTGACTATAAAACTGAAATGACCAAAGAGCTGTATCAACAAAAAAACTGAACGTTTAGAAGCTACACAAAGGTTATATTTATCGCAGAGCTCTTGCAGTTCAGCTAGGCTAAATGTGGATTTCTTCGAACTTTTAAAGCTACAGTGCGTAACTTATGTTACCCCCATGAGGAATTCTGAGTAATTACAATAACACATGAGGCTACTTTCTACTGTCCAGGTTTTTTGTTTGAGAATCAAAAACTGAAACATTTCTTTGGCACTTTCTATTTCTGAGTTCCTGCACCAGTTTCATAGCCTGGTCCAACCAGACCATCATACTTCATTTCATTTGTACAGAAGATCTAGAAGTGCTGTAACTGGCAAACGTTCACTCACTTGGAGGCGGGTGTCTGTTGAAGTTTAAAACTATTGGATCTGCCCAGTGCCACTCTGGATTAGCCAACCAATCGCATAACGTTTGGTTGTCACGTATGTCATGAGCCGGCTTCTGGCGGTGCGTTCCAGTTGGACAGGGAACTCGGAAATTTCCGACTTCACTACATATTGTGGTCTATGGATCTACCGGTACCTGGCAACGGTAACTTGCTAAAGCCGAACGTTTAGTTATTTGGACAAGAAAGGTTGTCGGCGTCCATACTTTCGCGAGCAGGTGCACTGGAACACAGGCAAGTCGGAACTCTGAACTACCAAGTCGGAAAACTCCAAGTTCCGAGTTTAAAGGAATGCAGCATTCAACTGAAACTGGAGCACGACTTCATCGTTCTCAGCCACTCGCTCTGTTTGCTGATTGGACGTTCCAAAATGTTCCTGATCTAAAGTTGAGAAATTCACCGCAGCCCCAGACTGACTACTGAAGGGAAAATAAAATTTGAGCAGAAGTATCGAGGGGCGACACCAGTTTGTAAACGCTACCATACTGAAAAATACAGAGAGAGTTTTGTTGAGCTGATCGGCTTCATCAACTTCGCGTCAACTTGTGTAACGATGGCTCGGATATAAACGACATTCATTTATATAAAAAAAGTTACGCACTATTATAGCTTTAAACTGTTTATGAATAGCATTGAGTTTGTTATTGAGAGTCAGTCGGCATGTTACAGAAAGGGCCTCGCAATGTTGCATCAATGATCAGCAATGACACAGGGAGAATTTTCATTAGAGAAACTAAAAGCGAAAGTGCAAATAGAAGAGAATACAAAGCAAGGCCTCCTGAATCTGTGTGAGGAAGAATAGAGCAGCTCATTGCTAGGCATGGCTCCACAGTCTAAGTGATAATTAAAAAACAAACAGCTCAAGGGCCGGAGGTGTTTCCACAAAACACCCAATGACTGAAATAAGCTTTTAACCTTTATGGCACAATGAGAGAAACTTATGGAGCTCCTTGGTCTATGAGTGTAGTTAACAAAGCATTTCCAACACAAAAACCTGCTCCTATTGGGGAGCTTGGGGATAAGTCAGCGGGCGGAACAGTAATTAGAAAGCTTCACAGAGCTTTTAAAGAGGCGCTGACTCCTTCACAAAAGGCTGGTTCGACAGTCGTGGATTTACAACAAGCTGAACCAATTTACTGTAACGCTGGAAATAAAGGCTGTGATAATTCTTTATTTATCCGCCACTAAAGGATAAACTTTCAAATCAGAATTGCAATTTGATAGAATATGATAAGCAAATTGTAAAGGATGCGATCTGGGATCTGGATGATACAGTGTCTAACCCAGGGTTTAAAGGTGGAGTTAGTGAATCGTTGTTAAAATCACTTTTTTGTCAAAATCAGTGATTATCTCCACATGATCCGCTTCCTTTCCGTACTGTTTGCACGCTGAAAAGAAAAATAGTTAATACACAGCCTAGGCCCTGTAAATGGGCCAGTTGCTAGCTATGGTGGGCCCTTTTTGTTTACATACATGAAAGCATCAATAGATAAATGCTTTTTCCACACACAACAATTTCCAACGCATGCATACCAACTACTGTATACACAAAAAATAAATCTCAAATTATACGGCCATTAGTGGATGTGACACATGTCCATTACATCAAGTCTATCCATCTTTCAACCTGTGTTGCTATCTAGCTGGCAAAACGTTACTCCCACTTCAGTAGCACAGCCCATATTAATAAACTTTGATTTTATTTCCCCTGTCAACTAATCACAGTGAATCTCTTTAGCTTTAGTCTTAGCTCAGCAGCTCTCTCCCTTCTACAATTAAATTTGTTATCTAAGTTATCGCCCTTCACAAAGATAAGATACTTTGTGAACACAGCTCATGATTCACTAGGTGTTTGTTCATTTTCTTTGCACCTACCGCACACACACTCAACGACCACACACACACACACACACACGCACACATGCATGCACACACTCCACCATACACACACTCACACTCTTGCACACACATACACACACACAATCTCAATTACACACACACACACACACACACACACACACACATATACACACACAAACACAACCACACACTCACACTCAAACACACACACACACACACACACACACACACGCCGCCACACTAAATCTGCAGCTTCAACATTTTCAGCTGTGCGATTTCCAGCCAAGGTCTTTTTCACTCCCTCCCTTCTCTGTAATGTGAGATGGTGGTGAGCCCGAGTATGACAAACAGTGTGTGTCCCTGTGTGTGACAGGGTGACCCAGTGAGCCAGGGGAAAGCTCGGGGAACGCATCTGGACCGGCTTGGTATTATGACAAATCTCCCTCAAAATGAGAGCATGCTGCAATATATTACAATGCTGGATGGGAGCCCCGTGGCCCACAATGAGTCAGCTGCGTCTACCTGCCTCTCCCATTATCTGCTTGAGAAAATGATGGAGGAAAAGGTCACACAGTATGACTGAATAGGTTGTTTTTCTCCCAGCAGGCAATCAAGGGATTCATTTTTTAATCT
This sequence comes from Ammodytes marinus, assembly GCF_949987685.1. NCBI lineage: Eukaryota > Metazoa > Chordata > Actinopteri > Uranoscopiformes > Ammodytidae > Ammodytes > Ammodytes marinus. The sequence continues at coordinate 26,949,985 of NC_137216.1, forward strand.
TAGAAAAGAAAGTGAAAGGCAAATAAAAACAGACTTTGGTACAAAATGAACCACGGCCCCTTCAGAATAGAAAACTGGGATCTTCTGGTCGTCAACAGATCAAAGCAATCTTATGTATTCAGTTTTATATTCAAGAAACGCACAGTAACGAACCCCACTAACGAGGCTGCCATTTTAGACTGAGAGAGAATAACAAAACCTTGCTAACGGTGGTCTTTATTTAAAGGTGCACTATGTAACTTTGGGTGTGTCAGAGAAGTATGCATTCTGAGGTATATTCTCATAACTGGATAAACAAAATATCCTCACAGAAAAATTGGATGACTGGAACACTGTTGGAGGTTAAAAAGCTTGATTTATGAAGGATAGCATTATACAATACTAAACATGTTAAGAAGGGGTGTTTTGTATACTAACTGCATGCTCTGCAAATGTGAACAAATCCCTTGAAATCTGCATATTGCCCCTTTAACAACACTCTCCTATTCAGGTCTAAATCTGTCTTTTAAAACCTCTAATCTAAACACTAACATTGGTGTGGCTGCTTTAATTAAGGCCTTTTGGTCTCTCATAATCACTTCATTCCAAACACTTAATTTTTAGGTCGGTAGCAATTTTGGGTAACAGGCCATCCAGCCTCGGGTCATATTTCCCTCCCAAAGCAAAGGCGCTCTGGGAAAAGCAATGCAGTCATATTGATTTACCAAAAGTCTGTATTTCCATGTGTGGTAACCTTGGAGAACGCTCACAGCCACAGTTAAAAAGAAACCAACATTGACTATCAGTGGGAAATGGGTTTGCCTTGATCTTTTCTCTGTGGCTATATAAGAGCTTTTGCTCCCGGTGAAACAGAGTCATAATTCCTACAGCCACTAAAAGGCCCTTGTCACTTGGATGTCTTTTTTTTCAGGCTGAAACAGCTGATGCTGTAGTTCTGCTCCGGAGGATAGTCTCTTCATTCAATATACAGTTTATATACAGTATCTCACAAAAGTGAGTACACCCCTAACATTTCTTCAAATATTTCATTATATCTTTCCATGCGACAACACTGAATAAATGACACTTTGATACAATGTCAAGTAGTCAGTGTACAGCTTGTATAACAGTGTAAATTTACTGTCCCCTCAAAATAACTCGACACACAGCCATTAATGTCTAAACTGTTGGCAACAAAAGTGAGTACACCCCTAAGAAAAAATTTCCAAATTGGGCCCAAAGTGTCAATATTTTGTTTTGCCAACATTATTTTCTAGCACTGCCTTAACCCTCTTGGGCATGTAGTTCACTAGAGCTTCACAGGTTGCAACTGGAACCCTCTTCTACCCATTCATGACGACATCAAGGAGCTGGTGGATATTAGAGTCCTTGCGCTCCTCCACCTTCTGTTTGAGGATGCCCCAAAGATGCTCAATAGGGTTTAAGACTGGAGACATGCTTGGCCAGTCCATAACCTTTACCCTCAGTTTCTTTAGCAAGCCAGTGGTCGTTCGGAGGGGTGTTTGGGGTCGTTATCATGTTGCAGTACTGCCCTGCGGCCCAGTTTATGAAGGGAGGGGATCATGCTCTGCTTCAGTATGTCACAGTACATGTTAGAATTCAATGAACTGTAGATCCCCAGTGCTGGCAGCACTCATGCAGCCCCAGACCATGACACTCCAACCACCATGCTTGACTCTAGGCAAGACACACTTGTCTTTGTACTCCTCACCTGGTTGCCGCTCCACACTCTTAACACCATCTGAACCAAATAAATGTATTTTGGTCTCATCAGACCACTGGACATGGTTGCAGTAATCCATGTCCTTAGTCTGTTTGTCTTCAGCAAACTTTTTGTGGGGTTTCTTTTGCATCATCTTTAGAATAGGCTTCTTTCTGGGATGACAGCCATGCAGACCAGTATGATGTTCTAATGATGCAGAGTGTGGCGTATGGTCTGAGCACTGACATGTTGACCCCCCACCCCTTCAAGCCCTTCAGCAATGCTGGCAGCACTCATACGTCTATTTTCCAAAGCCAACCTCTGTGTACGACGCTGACCACGTGCACTCAACCTTCGTAAACTGGGCCGCAGGGTGGTATTGCAACATGATAACGACCCCAAACACACCTCCAAGACGACCAGTGGCTTGCTAAAAAAGCTGAGGGTAAAGGTTATGGCCTGGCCAAGCATGTCTCCAGACCAAAACCCTATTGAGCATCTTTGGGGCATCCTCAAACAGAAGGTGGAGGAGCGCAAGGTCTTTAATATCCACCAGCTCTGTGATGCTGTCATAAATGGGTGGAAGAGGGTTCCAGTTGCAACCTGTGAAGCTCTAGTGAACTACATGCCCAAGAGGGTTAAGGCAGTGCTGGAAAATAATGGTGGCCACACAAAATATTTACACTTTGGGCCCAATTTGTACATTTTTTCTAAGGGGTGTACTCACTTTTGTTGCCAGCAGTTTAGACATTAATGGCTGTGTGTCGAGTTATTTTGAGGGGACAGTAAATTTACACTGTTATACAAGCTGTACACTGACTACTTTACATTGTATCAAAGTGTCATTTCTTCAGTGTTGTCCCATGGAAAGATATAAAGAAAAATGTGAAGAAATGTGAGGGGTGTACTCACTTTTGTGAGATACTGTATGTATACCTTCTCCTTCTGTGTTTATGCTGCTTAAAGAAGTTAACAATCAATCGATGGGCTTAATTGAAGAGACTCAAGGTCCATTTAAAAGACAAACTGGACAACAGCACACACACAAATTGAAAAAGGCAGCTATACCAATGTCTCCTCACACTGTAGGTGACTAGTATTGTACAGTACTTAGACAAGGATTCTAAAGTGTAATGTTTAAAGCTACAGTGCGTAATTTTTTCATATGAATCAATGTGGGTACATTCAAGTTATCACCAAACGAGTTGACTCAAAGTACATTAAGCCTATACATATTTCAATGTTAACACTTATTTGTGTGTTCCAACACGTCTCTTTTTGGTGTTTCGAAAACCCTTGAGTGATATCTACAGTATACTAAGCAAAAATGTTAACATGTTGGACGATGACAAAAAACTTCTATTATGTTGTTTTGATTTTGTTGTTTATTTCTGGTTTCAATCTATGTATTGTCTTTCTTCATCATTGATGTGAGATTAAGAAGGTAGCACTGACATTTCCATATTTTAATGGTTGAGAAAAAGTAAACCTTGAGCCTTTGTCTGGAGTTTTTCTTATTTACCCAGCATCGAGGTTTTTTCTTTCCTTTAGCCAAAACGAGGAATTCAAAAGTATTTATTCAAGTGTGATAGCATTTATTCAGCTTTTCAGACTGCAAAATAGCTGATCCTATCTCACAGGCTGTTAGAGCCGTTCACTGCTTCTTAGGAGATATGGAAGTGATGCATGAATGTATTAGAAACTGCTGTAATTCCAAACCAAAGACAATGAAAATGTGCTTAAAATGGCAGATATTAATTTAGTTTTTTACTTTTAGATTCACTAAAACATTGTCACAACATTTAAGCCATCGACCAACGAGTTGACTCAAAGTTGATTACGCCTATCAGCTCCACAAAACTCTCTCTGTGTTTCTCAGTATGGCAGCGTTTACAAACTGGTGTCGCTTCCCCTGACACTGGCGCAAGCGCCTTAGAATTGTTTCAGACTAAAAAAAACAAGGACTTGCGATGATAAAAGTGGGCGAAAAAAACCTGTGGAAAATGTTCCTGATGACAAGGAGCTTCATTGGATGGCTGATAATGGGTTTTTAATGGGAGGTTTAATGTGCTTTACAAGTGAACACAGAGATGGCAACACATCATTATCACACTGAATGATATCTGTTCCATCAAAATGAGAGAGGTTTGCTGCTGTGTGTCCCTTTAATTAGCTGCTTTGTGAACGCACAGCTGTCATTATGAGTGTGAGACTGGAGTGTGTGACGTAACTGTTTTGCATAAATGTATTACACAGGGAAAAATGCATCTACAAAAATCAGTATTTCACTTATGATAAGTAAACAAGTATGGCAATCGAACAAGTAAAATTGCCTTGGTAAAAATTATTTTAAAAATACGAGAAATATTTAAAGAGGACCTATTATACTACTTTTCTGGTTTTAATTTCTTGTTTTACACTGCTATAGAGCAACCTGACACGAATCACATCACAAAAAACTATGTAGATTTTCGGGAAACTCTTTCTCTTATTTTGGCGATCCAGCACGTCCTGTCAACACTTGAGTGTGTGTGCTTCGGCAATCTCCGCTGCCTCCGCCTGTGCTTCGGCAATCTCCGCTCCCCTCCCCCCCTCCTGCAAACCCCACTCCGTTGTGATTGGTTACCTTCCTTCCGGAACACTTTCAGTGGCGGGAAGCGCGAGCATGGACCTATAAGGGCGCGAGGCAGACGCGAACAGGGAAGTGACAGCATTACTATACATGGAAACATCCGCGTGGTGACGACACGAAGTTACATGCGACGTCACGAAGTTACAAAGGGTAGACCGCTTTGAACACGTCGACTGGCTAGAATAGTGTTTAGTGCTCTGCACAGACACCCCAGACGGTCAGCAGGGAATACGTTGAAATGCATGTAAGTCATTATTTGATAATTTAGTATGGTTAAGCATGACTATGAATCATCATAACAACGTTTATAGGTCATAAAAGTCAAAAAGCATCATAGGTCCTCTTTAAGCCAAAATAATAGAGATATTAAAATTAGCGGGAACCACTCATTTTGAAGTGTATTTTACTAGGACTAGACTATAGACTTGCAAGTCCCTATATCTCACTAATATGTTGCTTGTTAGGTGATTGTGTCCTATATAAAATGTCATGAGATATTTTAAATATAAATTATACCAATATACTTGCTAAGATTTAGAATGTTTGCAGTGAACCAGACTACACTCTAAAAAGTATATTTTTGAAAAGTTGAAGTAACGCACTTTTTTGAATAAGTCTGACTCAGTTTTCTGCTTTAGTGATGGCAATGTACTTTTGTGGATTACATCAAATTGAAATTGTACTTTATACATTGACCTGACATTGACTTAATTTTCTTATGCAAATTAAAGCGATCAATTAGGTTTTCCTGTCTAACGCCCCCTTTCCCACAATGACGTACACTGGTCTAAACCTTTGTTATGTTGCTATTTGCACCCTCAGTGAAGGGGATGTTTCATTCCATTACGTCACTATGCATTTTGTTTAAATAAAATATCTCTTTGTGAACTAACCGTGATTTTGTTGGTTATAACAGAACGGTTTGTGGAACTCTTAAGCCAGATCCCTAGTTCAACTCAGGAGACAAATTACAAAAGAAATTAATCATTCCATTGAACTTGATATATTCTAACAAGTGTGTTGAAGTAACAAACAGAAGCTGCTGTCTATGTTTAGCATTTGAACAAATAGGGGACATAGTAATCTTATATAGGGTTGAAACACATCTGCCCAATGAAATATAACATCCCCTTCGCTCACGGTGCAAACAGCAACATAACAAACATTTAGTCCAGGTTGCCTTAATTCAATTAAGTTGGTCCAACTATTTTCTTTTAGGTTCTACTGAAGCAATATTTTACTTTAGGATTAAACAAGACATTGATTCAGAAAACACTGACATTTTAAGTTGCCGTCCCTTAATTATAAGTTGGATTAATGCAAACTTTTGATTTGAAAACAAACAAACTATTAAGTTGATCTGACTTGAAACAATTGTGTAAGTGTAACTTACATTCTTTATTTCAATAAACTTAATTCAATTGTGTGTTACCGGTTGCCCTAATTCAATTAAGTTGGTTCAACTATTTTCTTTTTAGAGTGTAAAAGACGTAGTGTTCATAAAACAATATGTCTGACTTTCTGCTTATTGATTAGAGGGAAGACGAGGAGGAAGAAAAAAGAAAAAAAGAACAGAGACCAGAAGCACAAATAAAGCACATTTGAAGATTATTAAATATCTGAAAGGAAATTATTTGACTTTTGCAAACAGTAAGCCCTAACAATAGAACGTTATGAAAAATCTAACGTCCAGCAAATCCCTTGCTAAATAAGATTCCTCTGTCCATGTACAGCGGCATATTGTCATGGGTGCAGTGCAACCAATATAGAGGGGAGCTAAGCAACAGTGCAGGTGCTGAAGGTGGATATCATGTTAGCTAGAGAGTGTATTAAATACATACGGACCAGTGAAGTGACACAGATAGTGGTTCGTTTCATATCACAGAATGGACCTTTAAGGTTGTCATAACTACAGTCCTTATTTCAGGCATTTCACCTTAATGCAATTTGCATTCAAACCATGGAACTTTAAAGTAGAGGGACTTCAGGCATGTGTCACAATAACTTTATGTGGCACTTAATGAAGATTCTGCTTTAGCTGTCATGTCAGGTTGTATTGATTTAGTACAGAGATGCACCAATCATGTTTTAATGTAACTTCTGATCCGATATCCATACCTGTATTTGGATCTTCAAATACCCAAAAAAGAGCTCTTTTATCTTGAAAATTATTATTGTTTTTTGGAATTATGTGTAAGGCTGTTGTAAACCACACAGCACCTCTTATTAAAGAAAATCTAAGAAAATATGAAATGCATCATTATTTTGAACTGATTTGAACTATTTCCATGCATGGGTTTAAACATGTAATAAGATAATTTCAAAGAGTGCAATGGCAAATTCATTAACTCCTTCAAAAGGTTTTCAATGTGAATATTACAAATTAAAGTGCAAGAACCGTGCAGAGAAATAAATATCTACCAACATGATGATATGAGTTAAAAACAAAAATGGCTTCTCCTTGCATATGAAAAGGACAAATCAGGTCTGGCTTTCTCATAATGTACGGAAACCAAAGCATTATTGAAATCCAAGATTATGTGGTGAAAAGGGACCTGGATTAACTGGTCAGCCTGTGGAATATGGATCAGTGACGTCAGCACAATATCCCATAATGCTTTGGCTTGGTCCCCTCTCTAATTTAGTACAGACGTTTTTGTATTTACTATCCAACAATGATTTTATGACGTTATAGATTTTTTTTTTATTGCAGCCCTGGCATTGAATACAGTTGTTACCAAGGAGATGCAACATGACTGAAGGGATAGGGGAGAATATAGAGGTTGTACTGCTTCAGAAAATGGTTGTTGTTTTGTATTTATTTGACCTTTGCTATTTCTTTTTAAACTGTATGATTGTACAGTAGGTCCAGACTTTCAGAATCTTGTAATAATCTTCAAATTATACAATCTGAGACACACTTTTTGACTGAACATAATAACGTGTTAGACTTGATTTGATTTAACATCTGGAACCACTGATTTGCTGCTTACTCAACTGATTGGTAGATACTTTTTGTTTTTCATATTCCAGTCCACCTTGTTGAAAACGTGAAGCCATCTTCTTAGAGATAACATCTGTTATGTTCTTCCACCGTGCAATGTCTAGTGTCTTGCGCTTCCCTTCTGTTACATTGTGTTCACGCTGTATTGCATCTTTTGTCTGTGTGATATTTTGATTAGTTGCTTTTCTCTTAAAGTTGCTTTTGTGACTGCAGAGCGAGTCTCGACTTGATTTGCCTTTCAAACACTTCCGGAGGTGGTTTGCTGCTGTGCCTGGTTTGACAGTTGATATTGTCTTATCACCATAGAACTAGATTTAAAGTTTTGTCAGGTTTTGTTATAAGGGGAAACTTCTGTCATTACAAATACCAGGGAACCATGTGATAGAGGGACAACACTAACTGTTAATTGTAAGGTTTCTAATATTAGTTAATCCATACATCTGAGTCAATTCACTACAAAGTTGATTAAGGGTGTATTCACACATGCCGTGTTTAGTTCGGTTGAAACGAACTCAGATGCACTTCTGCCTTCGGTGCGCATCTTTCAGGCAGGTGTGAATACAGCAATCGCACTCGGGTGCGGACCAAACAAACGCTCCGAGACCCAGCTGAAGAGGTAGTCTCGCTGCGTTTCCAAACGCACTCTGCTGCAGTTCGTTTGTGGTGTGAATTTGTTCGGACTCGATCCGACCCAAATGCAGGAGGCACTGTGCCTTTTCTTTCTTTCTTTTCTTTTTTAATAAATAGCCGTCAGCTTCACATTATGGGAAAGTGTTGTTAGGAAGATTAGTTGTGGTTTGACCGGGAGCCCAGAACAATATAAATGCTGAATGTGTTCAGCGATCAGATGAAGGAGAGGGGAGCGTCTCTCGCACAGTGCCAACAGGTTCACGCTGCGCAAGAAGTGTGTGTTTTTATTTTGCTTCCCATGTACGGGACCGTCAATACTATCCCCGTGTCAGTTTGGAGCTGAACTGCGCCGACCCAGCTGATACACAGCTTAATCAGCTGAGTGTCAGCTTGAGCCTATTCTTCTCGTGTGACGCGCGTCCAGCACCAAAAATACAGTAAAAATTATGTTTCACATCGTAGGCTACAAGCCACATAACGTGGCATTGACATAAGGCTACACATTATGACCATATGAAACAACAATAATTTGATGTTTTTCCTCTTTATTTATAGGTTAGATGTAGGCCCTTTTATTATTTTTAGCCCCATATTATATCAATGATATATATTTCGCAGTTTAAACTTTGTGCTTCCTGTTTCTCTCCACCCCAGAATGTCTGTCCAATGAATGAATGACCTCAGATCACGTGTGGTTTTGCTTCGTAATACTGGTTCACTTGCAGAAGGGGCAATATGAAAGTGGACCACACCAAACAAAAAAAATCAAAACTCTATTTGGTCTGGACCAAAGCAAGTGAACTAGCGGACTTTCCCAGTGTGAATACACCCTAAGAGGAAAGAGGAGTAAAGTTTGGCTTACCAAATCGATATGTCTCCATCCTGCTGTTTCTGAGTATTAAGAGTGATCTAACCACCTAACATCAAACCCTCGCATTACACAAGAAGTATTTCAACAACTGCATCTTCTAACCTCTAGTCAGTGGATTCTAGTAAGTAATGTAAACCATTCACTCACAGCAACTCGTGGAACCACATCACCCCAGTCCTCAAAAACCTCCACTGGCTCCCCATTTCATTACGGATCGATTACAAACTCCTGGTCCTCACGTACAAAGCCCTCCACCATATGGCCCCCCCATATCTCACTGACCTCTTCTCCCCCTATTAACCCCCCCGGGCCCTCAGATCCTTCTCAGCCAGTCTCCTCTCCACCCACACATCAAAACTCTGCAGCCTTGGCGACAGAGCTTTCTCCAGGGCAGCTCCCAGGCTCTGGAACAGCCTCCCCCAACATATCCGTGACTCTGAGTCCCTCACCATCTTCCAGTCCAAACTCAAGACCCATCTCTTCTCCTCCGCCTACCCCTAGTTCACCCACCAACCCAACTCTACATGTTCTTTTTGTTTGTTTATTGTTTTGTTTTTGTAAAGCGCTCTGAGTGAGAGAAGAGCGCTATATAAATACAATTTATTATTATTATTATTATTATTATTATTATTATTATTATTATTATTATTATTATTATTATTATTATTATTATTATTATTATTCACTGGTCCAAAATACTTATTGTGTCATTAGAACCAGAGCATAGCCTGCCTCATCAAAACCAAATTTCTGCAAAGTTTATCAAAACTTAAATGAAAATATCTTTCATTTGGATTAATACATATGCCTTACACTTTTCAGATGCTTATTATCTTGCAACTAACTCTGCAGATTAAACAGTTAGAAGGATTTTGGTTTACAGGGGCTTTAAAAGAAATCCTTGCAATTACTTTACATCAATATTGTTCTGCTGACCTCTAGTCAGTGGATTCTAGTCTGTAACGACGACCATTCTCACATTTCCCGTGTGGACACTTGTCTTGTGGTGAACAAAAAGTAAAAGTCCATGTGATTCAAATGAAAAGCATGAAGGGACTTTTAATTGGCTTTTTGGGTTGAAACTAAAGCTATGAATGAGTGATAAAGCAGGACAGAAAGTGAAAAGGCAATGAAACCAGAAACATTAGCTTTGGAAACAAGCTCTATAATCCAGGCAATTAAAACAGTCAGTGGGCCACTGTGTTCCTCCATTGTAGCACTGGCTCATGTCGGGCTACTCACAGAGACACGCTCCTTTGATCCTTTCACGACTCTCTAGAGTTCCATACAGAGGGAGGGGGACATTCAAGAACATTTGTTTCAGGGACTACAGCTGGAGGCTATTTGAATATGAAAAAAACTGTGTTTGCATTATGTGGACATAAAAGTCTACATAAAGACACAAAGAAACACATTAGGACTGTTTAATATGAGACTGATGCTGGAATTGTCCACTTGGTAGCTTTGTAATGGTGTCACTAAGGCTATTTGGGGGAGAGCGGTACAGGCCATGATAAATCCTGTGTTCTGATTGGTCAATATGCACATTCTACCGGCAATTATTACTGGATAATGCTGTTAAGGAGCACTGTGCGTCGGGCTCCTGTTCACCTTGCTGGTTTTTATTTCTCAAGAGTGACCCATTTGCTTTACATCATCCCTTACAATATGTGTTTAATTGTTCCTTATGTGAATGTACTGTATGTTTTATGAGAAATGTTTTTGCTCTCTGACATTACATTGTGTATATTATGTATTATGTATACTAAATTGCAATTTTTGATGAATACATATGAATAAGAAAAGTATAGATGTCCATTTTCTTGTTGGGGTCACAGATCAGCTGAGCCTGTGGCTCTCTTTCTGATTGCAGCTTCCTCTCTCTGACCCAAACTCACTGAGTGGATGGTCCTCTGTCTGAAGCCGCTGTGGAGAATTTCATTTGGGAAACACAGAAGCTGCCTAGAGTTTCACTCTTCCGGATGATGGATGAGCAGGAGGTTTTTTTTATAGGATGCAAAGAATTCTCGTACGAGTGAGCGCTCCTGTTGTCCTTGAGCAAAGTGATTCTCCTTCACAACAATCGGTGTCTAACTAACCAGAAAACAGGTGAAGAAAGTTACAATTACACTTTCAGGTCTGGGAGGAAACTCTTCTCCTGAGGCAGACTTCAGTGGGGTAAGGGATTCTGGGAGAATGTTTGTTGACAAAATCAATTTTTGTAAAATCTGTTAATTTCTCCTCACAATCTGCCTCCTCTCCGTAATGTGAGTGCGCTGCAAACAATCTGGTGTTGATACACAGCCTAGACTCTGTAAACTGGTATGAAAACAAAATAAATATAAACAAAGGGGGCACACTTTGTCAGATTTGACCAAAAGTGATTTTGTCAACAAACATTCTCTATAATTGCTTAACCCACCTTTAAGTAAGGTAGACAGCTGCCTTCTCCCCGGCTACAAGGACTAAATAAATACATATATATATATATACAAAACTCATATAAAATTATGCCTTTAACACATTTGTCACAAAAATCTATTTTACTCCATATCAGACAATAAAAACGGAAATGAAAGCAGTATTGCATTGCCTTGCCTCCCACCCCACCTAAGTGGACCCATTATTCCAATGTTATACAGTACACCGTACATATTAAATTGTGGGCCAGACACATTTGTCACAAAGGCAGTTAAACTATTTCACACAATATCCGACGATAAAACACAAATGAAACAAATGTATCAGGAGGAAATAAGAAGGAGATGTAATTTCTTTAAATTTATTTTTTTAGAAGTATCTCAAAGTCATCAAACTGACTCCCCTTTGTCACTTACACAGCAGGATCTATCTAAAGTTTGCTAACACTAGCCACCACAAGCTGCTGCTCAAACCAGATCAAGTAAGGTAGTGAAATAAGAAGTTATTTCTTCTTACAAAGGTTGCATTGTGTCACTTTTACCCTCATCCTGACAACATATTTCTTAGGAACAAAGTTGTGAACTTTTGCAATGATATCATAAATAACCTGTAAGATATAACAGAGAGTAAACCTATTGGGGTCTCCATAGGGTGAGTGTTAAAATAATTCATTGCAAATTAATTTGTTACACCTCCTGAATTCACCAGTACAGTTACTATTTAAATGTCAGTTTCACCTTTACTTTGATAGTGGATTGTTTTATCAGCACAGCATGCTATCAAGGTGTATCACAGAGTCAGCAACATACACACACACAGACACTCAGACATAAATATATCATATTTCACAGTGAATAAAAATAACAGTATTACAGAGAAAGCAGAAGTCTTGCATGTTCAAAACAAGCTGCATGGATTTAATGAAATGTAACTTTATTTGAACAGGGATAATGTACAGAAAGAAACTTGAGGAACGTTCATGTTTTGTTGATTCTAGCGCCCCCTTTGGACAAAAAGTGGTAGTGTTTGTACAACACCAGCGCCTGCTGTCCTAAAGATCATTGCTAGTGTGTGTGCATTTGTTATGGCAGCGAGTGATACATTAATATAGTAAATATATGTATGAAAAAAATAGAGAAAAAAAAGTTCTGAGTGTTGAGTTTAGATTCGAAAATTAGATTTCTAGAGAAACTGTCTCTTTGACAATAATCTCGATGTATGTTGGATTTGTTTGCTTACTGGTGGAAAACCTTCCCATTCTTTCCCCCGTTCGACCCTCAACGTTCTGGGTATTGAATAATGACTCTCTGGGTCACACTGGAGCAAATTGGAACTAATCCGATAATCGCTGATACATCTACAACACACACTGAATCCAAAAGATAATATGTCAGAGTGAGAATATTTATTTTCTATTGTGTAGGGCGAAAGGGCTGTGATCGGGGGAGAGATATGCAGAGGTCTTTTCATGGTCTTCACTTCCATGTTTTACAGAATTGCTGTGTTTTTCAAATTTGAAACTTTTTAATATCGTATTAATATTTTTTTTATTTTAGGATCAGTTTCTACCATGTTATGTTTACCAGGAAACGCCACACACATTTACTTTTGGAATGAACTGCCAGGGAAGCAGGAATATGTGCCAGAACCTGAGGGACAACTAAACAAACACCTCATGAAAGTGTGTCGAAACTGCTTCAAAATCGTTGAACTGTTGAGCGCTCGGTGTTGGCAAAGACTTCACGGTACGATACGCATCACAATATGATATATCACAATACATTGCGATAGGACGCTTATTGCGAAATTCTGCTTTATCTTTGGAAGGGGGTCATTCTAATTTTGTCATCCGTGTCGGCCATACTGCTTCCAGCTTTAACACAGGGAATGGCACCCGGGAATTCGGGACAAGTTGCTCTACTGTGATTTTTGGAGCTTGTAATCGATACATATATCACAAGAATAAATATCCATTATATTGCCATATTGAGTTTTTTAGCACAACCTTAGAACTGTTCTAGTTGTATGCTGTATGCACAAATAAACAGAACAGTGGACTATACCATTACAATGCTGTCTGTTGCCAAAGGATGAAAAAGCTGGAAAGAAGTTCCCCTCAGCAGCTGTCCATGCGGCTCAGCCCCTCTGCAGTCCCTGGAAATCTACAGCAGAAAAAGCCTCTAATGCTATTTGGCAGTGATCAGACAGCACAGAGTGGGAGATTATCTGGGCCGCGTTAGGAACCAGAAACCCAGAAAGACATTAATCAAAAAAGAGTGAGAGACCACACAAGTGGCCACACATTGACTATTGAGAGAAGCTGGCTGTCAGGGACAAATCTGGCAACCCAGGGAAAACACTGAGGGTTCGGATGCAAAGAGAGACTTAGCCTCTTTAACGATAAGGGAATTAATCTATTTAGCAAAATAGCGCTTAAATACTAAGAATATGAAACTCTAATATGAAAGAAATCTCAGTATTTGCTTACAGAAAAATAGCTTAAAATAAGCTGCTTCGAAATCTGCTTCCTGTTGTGATTATGTTCGCACTATTACATCACTTACCATGTTGTTTATATATTATTTTTCATTCCATTTTCATGATTTTTGGCAACAATGTATTTTCACTATACGTATATGGTTCACTTTTATATATTAGTGTAATTGTAAAGTGACAGCAGTGACGTAACGTTAAAACAATTATTTTTTCATTCATATTGTTACCCATGCTACAGGCTTGGCTCTCGGGCTGGCAAAATCTCAATAACTGTCAAATATATTGCCAAGAAATTTTGCAATATCTTTTCACTTTGTGTTTAAAAAATTTATTTTAAAGACCAACGTCCACTAAAACAGCAGAACATTTTAATTCTTCTCTTTGCTTAGAACATGAAAAGCTCAATCTCAACAGATACTTTACTAAAACCAACCTGTCAGAGCACTCTGATACTCCAAGCCTGCACCATACCTGCTTTAGTTTTTACAAATATGTTATATTCCAATCTGTATTCCATGCACACCTTTGATCTTGTTCACTCTGCAGAGGTTTACTGCAATGGGAAATTCCACATATTTCTCTTATACTATTTCATTGTAAATACTATATTCTTTACGATGCCTTTTATTTATATTCTCCAAGTTTATGCCAATTGTTTATGTGCAAGGTCTGACCACCAACAATTCCTTGTGTGTGAGAACGTGCCATGCAATGAATCAGATTGATATACACAATACAGTTATATGATTACACGGGTGCATGTACAGCAGCAGTATGAAGATGCTGCACACACACAGCAGCCTCTCTCTGTGGATCTTTGGTATTGTTCTCTGCATTTTTATAGCAATACTTGGGCATCACATTGCTCTTTCTGTGCCAGTAAAGGCTGGAAGAATGTGTGTGCGTGTGTGTGTGTGTGTGTGTGTGTGTGTGTGTGTGTGTACACACACACACACACACACACACACACACAGTTCAACTGTTCAATAAAATGTAAATGCATTAAAATCCCAGTTTGATAAAAAATATATTTATAAAAGCTTTTGAAAAATGCAAATATTCTTCAATAACAGACGACTTTAATAAAATATCTATACGCTGTTTAAAAACATCCAAATCTCCGAGAGTGAGAGGCAGAGAGAGAGACAGAGACACAGAGAGAGAGGTACAGAGAGAGAGGGGCTGTACCTCACACACAGTGACAGCGAGAGAGAGAGAGAGAGAGAGAGAGAGCGCGCCTCGTCGTGGGAGCGGTTTGCTTCTTCCTCACCAGACGCCTTCTATCCCTCCGTGCTGGAGGTGGAACACCGCTCCTCTTGTCTGTTATTCTCTCGATCTCTCTGGCTTTCTCTCTCTCTCTTTCTCTCTCTCTCCATCTCTCTGGATACACGGATACTACCACACCACGGCTGGGAAGATGGTTTTTCTATCGCATATGGTTATTACCCTTTTTTATACTCTGAGCGTCTTCAGTGGAGCG
The DNA here is from genome assembly GCF_949987685.1 of Ammodytes marinus. Lineage (NCBI taxonomy): Eukaryota > Metazoa > Chordata > Actinopteri > Uranoscopiformes > Ammodytidae > Ammodytes > Ammodytes marinus. The sequence continues at coordinate 26,965,221 of NC_137216.1, forward strand.
ACCGCCGCCACTCATTGTAAGTATTTCACCTGTGAGCGCGTCACTTCTCTTCTCTGATCCTCAAGTGAACGCTGACGCACACAGTCAGACAGGGAGCTGTTCACACCGTACACACTGGCCAAGTTTACACGGCTGGCTGGTACCTTTGTCCTTTTGCTGTTGCATTGGGAGGCTCGTGACTGTTAGAGAGATGTGAATGTGCTGTTGTTGACCACTTTGACGCGTAGACTATAGGCTACTTTATGACGGCTGTGTATCGGTACGCAATTACGCAAATGAGCAAGTTGTTGTGTTTCCACTGAAGGTCAAACAAACAGGTTCATGTGTGTTCATTCACAAGTGAAACGGTGTCTGGAGAGTGGAGACATGCGTCAATCAATTCTAACAGGCTACATGTGATTATTTCTAAGGGTCAGTGTGGTGTTATTTAGGCATGCTGTCTCGCTGCTGTGTGTGTGTGTGTGTGTGTGTGTGTGTGTGTGTGTGTGTGTGTGTGTGTGTGTGTGTGTGTGTGTGTGTGTGTGTGTGTGTGTGTGTGTGTGTGTGTGTGTGTGTGTGACAAACTGCTGACTGGCCACAGATGTTACGGCTGCTGCTGTTATCGGTCTCGACTCCTACGTGAATATAGCAGCGAATATACCGTCACACCAGCCCTGCTGAATCTCCCACTATAAAGACAGATTGCTTTCACCCAAGGGTGTTTTTCATTTTAAAATTTGGAGCTGTGCAGTTTTTTTTTGCTCCGTGTCTAATGGCACGAGGGGGGATCCAATAATACGCGGAGGAGTGAGAACACTTTGGATAAAGCCTCAATCCTTTGAGTCGGTTTTTAGGCGAAATATACCCATACATTACATTGACGGTTTTCCAGTTTCTGAAATGTTAAGACTTCTGTCTTGAGCTGATGTTTTGACTAGTGAATAATATTGGGTTGGACTATTCTTGGATGGACTTCACAAGCCATTTGAAGTCAAATTATACATAGTTGTTGTTATACTAGTTATGTTCTTTATATAGCCTAATAGCGAATGGTCGATTGAATAATTAATACAATATATTAGGACGCTCAGTCAATACATTATGAAAATACTAGATCCACCTTTACTGGTTGTAACCCTATGGAGATGTGGTCATTTCAGACACATGGTTGTTAATGTCTATATAAGCTATTTCTTTGATTTTGTAGTAAATAGTTTCACAGGTCTGCAGAGCTAAGGCCCAATCCCAAACTATAGACACCTCTTATAAACACAGGTCACTGTTAAGGCAAAATGTGTGTTCATACTGAATACATTCAGTTGGCACACATCTAGCTGAGGTGTTCAAAACATGTGTTCTATATCCTCAAAGTGATAATGTAAGTTGCTGGTTCACAATATTAGAAACACCTCTAAGAATAAGTAAATAGCACCATGAAATACAATACAGCCTCCAAACTGACAATGCAGTTAAATGAACATATCACTAAAGAAGGTTCAACACAGACCGAAAATTAGAACATTCCTCACTGTAGGGTTTAGTTAGCCTGCATTAGTGCCATGCCATGGCAACTGATTGGACTTTGATCGTTGAATTTACAGTAAATGTTTGATGTTCAAAAAGAAGCAAATAGCATAATCTGGAATGTAATGGCGTCATTAAACCATTTTACGAGTCACTGTAGTCTTTCCTGTGGGTATTCAGGCCCATATTTCCACTGTAACACTGAATCTAATTGGTCCACAGGGACATTTTTCTAAGGATGCTCACGCTCCCCAGAGGATTAACCTTTCCACTTGGATTCTCTATGAGTCTTGCTCCTTCGTGCCACACACAGACCAAGATGTCAGCTTTGCCCAAAATACATATACAATTTATGATATTATTTCAAATAATCCTATCAGATAATCCTATGCAACGTACACAGATGTCAGATTCAAATACTTGTATTTGAATGACGCCATTACCTTTTTCCATAGATTCACATTTAGGACACAGTTGAACTTTTGAGAAAAATTTTTTGAAAAAATAATGCAAAATCATTAAGATAAGATAAGAACAACTTTAGAATGACATACGTACATTCATCTTTAAAGGTTGAGATTATATACGGAACATATAAGACGAAAATAGTCCAAAAGCATTGACCATACAAACAGTGCATGGGTGCACAAACTTGCAAAAAAAAACTCAATTATGGTGTTTATTATTTTTTTCGTGTTAAACATGTTTATAAAAGTGAGTCTCCCCAGTGAAGGAATCCACCCACGATGTGACATCATGATGCTCTCCTTGTTTGTCTTTGCTCTCTGAGGGCGAGTGTGGCTTTAAGCCGTTTATATTAAGGTGAGGAACTGAGCTAAACTGACGGCTGCATCACTCATTTATGACACAGTCCCCGTGCTGCTCAGATGTGTTGCAGTGATGAGACGTGCTGTGTTCAGATGACATGGGGCAGATGTTCCTGGAGGTCAAAGAGGCCGGTCTAGTGTTAACCACAGAGAAACTAAAGTAGAGGGGAGTGTGTGTGTGTGTCTGTGTGTGTGTGTGTGTGTGTGTGTGTGTGTGTGTGTGTGTGTGTGTGTGGCCTTTGTAAGTTGGTGGCCACTTTCTTCCCTTTTGCCCTTTCTAAGGCTTTTAAAAGCAAGACAATGACAAGTACGTCATCCAATACGTCAGCTACTTGATTTAACACTTTTCAGCAGGAGATAATTGATAATGTATCGGCTTGACCTTTAAGAATGGCCAAATGACATGAGGCAACACAGGAGCTTTTCACAAGTGCAGCCCATCAAAATGGCTTTTTTCTGTTATCAATTATTTTATTAATGCAGCAAAATACATTTTTTTTCTTTTTCATCCGTAAGTGAAAATGTGTCCTGACAACAGCAAACCACAAGCTGCTCTCCAATATCAGTAATGGCAAGAGAGGAAACTGATAAGGAAGGGTTGAGTGCTTTGTCTTAAGATAAGGTGAGCATTGTATTGAGTTCTCTGCACCAGTGTTGACCACTGTGGTTTTAGATTCACAACTGAGATGTCCTGCATGCCATGTATGTAGACATCTGGGTTGACAACACTGATAAGAATAGTATGGCTAACACTGAAGACATGAGCATCACTACAATATATTATATATAAGTAGTGTAAGGGGACACAATTTGAAGGTCATGAATTACATCACAGTTACTTAGACCAGTAACAATTGGTTACACAAACATATTTAAGGTTGTAGACCAGTCAGTGAACATACAATAGCTTAGCTTAGATTGGATATTGGGCTGAAAAGAAGAAACATGCCTTCCTATAATTCCAAAGATGTCTTGTTGACGTTCTGAGCTTGAATGGAGGTATGTTCACAGTTGAAACCTTATCCAGCCCAACCAATGTATTATAATCAGGGGATATAAGCAGCTGCTAAAGTCCCTGGTTTCTGAGCCATCCGGAGAATATATTTATGCATACGGGTGAATGGGTAGCAATGGAACAATCAGGCTGCATGGTGGGTGTTTACACCAGTTTGGAATGTACTGTGTTAATACAAGTGATTAGATTTACAAATTCCTCAGAAGAAATATCAAGGGGATATCACTAAATTAATTACAAGTCTTTATTGGCTGATTTAGAACATATGTGAGCTTCAAATAAAACCCCTTAAAATACAGCAGGGCTCTAAATTTCACTTTACTTCTCATTTGGATTTTGTGAAGTCTAGGGCTGGCCTTGGTTGGAAGGCATGTGAACTGTGAATGTGCAGGTTGAGGCTAAGCTAGCTGTTGAAGCTATACCTCCAAACTATAAAATCAGACTGACTGCTTGTCAAACCCAGATGCCTTGTTTACTGTTTCTACACCACTTTAATACAGAGATGTAGCATGCTGGTGTGGGGCAGCTTCAGAGCTGTTGGAAGGCAACTTGACAACAGAATGGGCTAAGTAAGGGAAAGTACTTCAATAAATAATGCAGCTCAAGGCTTTCGCTGTTGAGTAATTATTGAGGTGACTTGATAACTGTACTTTTCCAATACACTGTTGTAGCAGCATTCTCGTATAGGGCTTCTGTGTTATAGTTAATATGACACTCTTCCCCACAGGTCTGTGGGAGGAATATATTGCTATCCGCTCTGAGTGATTCCCTCGCAGCAGGTGGAGAGCGCTGCATCAGGCATCCATCTTTCATAAGCTAGAATGTGTTTCCTGTGACAGAGAGAACACCACACACATATATTTACTTAAAATTCCATGCTCCAGCTTTCGCTCAGCGCGCAGATACTTCACAACTAATTATTTCCCGTCCGAAGCACCTGGAAACATGCTGTAGAGAAGCTAAGCATCGCAGCAGAAGGGAAGCCCTGGTGTGTGTGCGTTTGTGTGTGTGTGTGTGTGCGCTTGTACAGGCATCTTTATGTGGACCAGTATATAGCTTTTTAACAATCGGAGTGAGGACATTTTTAGAAAGGGAGGACAATTTTCTCGTCCTGTTTGAGGGTTAAGACTTGGTTTTAAGGTTCAAGTTAGAATAAGGTTTATGTTAGTGTACGGGCTGGGGTTAGGGGTTTAGCTGTGATGGTTAAGGTATTGCTCAGGGGCTAGGAAATGTATTACGTCAACATGGGTCCTCAAAAGATACAAGTACAGGAATGTGTGTGTGTGTGTGTGAGAGAGAGAGAGAGAGAGATAGATAGATAGAGAGAGAGAGAGAGAGAGAGACACAATACATCTGCATAATTGGTCATCTAATGAATGAGAAGCGGGCACTCGAGGCTCACACACCTCTCACTGTACACATTCAAGGCCTGATGAATCTATCAGAAGCTAAATGAGGCAGAACACTGCGGTGCGACGGCACAGCCACTTTCTCCTCATGTTTAAACATACAGTAAATTTACTTTTTAGATGAAACACCAACTGTGAGCAATGTGCAGGGTAAACATCCACAGGCCCTGGCTTCACACTGTTCTATAGTTGGCTTTACATTGCTTGACATGTGATGCAACGTGTTGACAGTATGAACAGAGATCGTATATGATTATGTTGCGATGACATCATTCTGAACCTTCAGGACTTTTAGGTGGATTGTAAAATCAGTTTTGTCCAATATGCGTGACATGGTGTCTTAAATTAGGTGTAAATTATGATTCTTTTATCATAATTTTATATTTCGTAGTAAATAATCTTCTGAATGTTGCTCTCAAATGAACCTAACCAAACTGTATATGAAATAAATAAGTAGTGGCAGCATTTTTATACAAACTAGTAAAAAAAACAAAAAAAACAAGCTATTATTTCACTAATTTCCTGGGCAGGTGACACATTTCTATACAGTTCCAATTTGGGAAGTACATTCTCACTGTTGTCATAATTATGTATTTTGATATGTAAAATATTTGGTATGTACTTGTATATTTATGAAGTATTTCTACCTCCAACCCATCCATCTCCATCATACTGACTTCAGTAGACGTTGAATGGAGAGCAGTAACAGATAACTGTGTGTTTGTTCAGTTAAATTGAGCAAATGAAACGTTTGAAAGTTCTCTGCGTGATCTCAAACTGACTGACTGTGACTTTGCAGAGAGACGGAAAATAAGAAACTTTTACAGCCTTTGTTTTATCTTGATCAAAGCATTTCATTCTGATGCATTCCTATTGAATTACTGAGTTCTTCCATTGTGTGTGTGTGTGTGTGTGTGTGTGTGTGTGTGTGTGTGTGTGTGTGTGTGTGTATGTGTGTGGAGTCGATGCACAGATGCTGTCCTTCACACTGCTATTTCAGGTTTTGCTACTCATTGTTTGAATGTGTGAAAAGTGATTTACTTTTACACCCCAAGTGTTTTGTCGAAACATATGCCATTTTATAGCACCATACTGTATATCTTCACATGATACCTTTATTTAGAATAATTATTATGTCTGGAGCCAGTCTCTAGAATTCTAATGGTTCGGGGGAAGCTTTTTAAACCATTGTCCACTGCAGATTTAGTCGACAGAACAAAATGCTTTTTGATTGTGAGGAGAAAAATAAAATGGACACATGATCTAAGAACTATTTAGAGGAATTATTTCTGCCCGCTCTCTCAGGAGAAGAATAAAAAATCCATTGTGATGAATGTGGCGCCAGTGGAGGCCTTTCCATTTCCAGCTGTGCCGGTCACACAGTGACAGTGCACCAATGTCCAATCTATAGAGTGCAATGAATATGCTTCAAATAGCTGTAGGGGCTGTATAGGGTTTTTATCCTCTATTCATTAATATAGTGTTACTGGCAAGAGGGGTTCAGTAGGATTATCAACACCCACTTTCTATCGACTGTGCCAATAAGATTGATGCAATATTCAGCAAGGGATGAATCAGTGATGAAAAATTAGGCCAGAAAAATGATTCTGTTTTGAACATGAGGACTCAGACATGAAAGTAATAAGGTGTTACATTGAAGGAGAAAAATTCATATTGGCCCTAGCCAGATTTCACACTCTGAATAGCGGTTTATTATTTGATGTAATTGCATTGTGTGGTTATGAATCAGACAGAGGCCTGCGTGGTCACACTGTGTGATATGATATTGATTTAAGATGTGTTCACGGGGAAGTGAAAACAAAGCTTTGTAATCTGGAGGCGCAGGTGTGAAAGGATCAACAAGGAGAGTTCAAAGACGAGGAAGGAGCTTTTATAAAACTGCAATGTTACATAAAAGGGTTCAATTCATATCGGCAAAAACACACAACATTTTAAATATGTACAGCAGTGTCTCCAGTCCAAGTATTTCAATGCAATATATACACAACATTTGAATGCCTATGGACTACTGTACATTGGTCAAGATATTAACGGATTCAAAATCAATGTGTTTTTTCTGTTCCTTATGTCGTCTTTCACCATCTTTGGAATGTGTAGTCTTTCTATTGACTGCTCTGCCATGTCCATATAGGATGCAAAGCGTATTTTTTATTTTTGTCGATAATACAGTAAATTCATTCCTGATTTGATGTAACTTCCTGAGAGCCGGCGAGAGTCTGGTGCGAATATGGGGCAGGCGATAGAGACTACAAAAAGTATTTAGAGAAGAAGTCTTGTCTAGTCAAGGTCAAACATGAGTAGAATGGCTATTGTGGACAAAATGCTAGTGAAAAATAATATATATATATATTTGTTTTTACATAGTACAGCTATAAGCCAACCAACAACTTATTTTTCAGTACATTTTTAGGATTTTAAGCCATTCAAGTTCACCCTGCAATCTAGATTCTCACATTGTGCAGATATGGATTCCACTGTGTGTCCTCCTGGTGGCTCTTTCAGCCTGTGGCAGCAGCTTTGAAGCAGTAAATATTTCAAAGCAGAGCGACGGAGGAGGCATCATATCTATAAATGCATCTTGTCTTGAGTGACTGCCCGAGCACATTCAACAAATCTATGTAAAGATAGAAGACTTCTGGCAGTGCTGTGAAAAGTCCCTGAACCTCTATCAACCAATTCCTCCTTAGACAAAACTTCTGCTTACAAAAGCCTTTTATTTCTTTATTTTATTCTCTTCATCCATTACCGCTCTGTGGGAATCACTCTCTCCAAACATGTTTTCCACTTTTCTCTCAACTGAAGCCAGACTACTGAATCAATACTGCTGCTTTTTATTCTGAACTGAATCGTGGTTTTGTGGACACCGTTATACCCAAATGCTACTCCATAGAAGATGTCATTTCAATGAAAACGCCTCCTCAGTTTCACCCACTGTTTGATAGAAGCAAAAGCAATCAAAGCATGCAATAACAGAGAATTCTCAAACAGTATATTGATGTTGAAACTCTTCACTACCTCATATTACCCTATAACTTAAGGCGAGACATTGCAGGTATATAAGGCAAAACTTTCAACTTATAGATAGAATCATGAAACTGGAATAACCTTTAGAATAGTGCTAAGAATGATTATGGGAAAAGTAGTTGATGTAAGTGCTTTAGAAGTTGAGATTTTTGGTTCAGAGAATTGTAAAAAAAAGTAATGTTGAGTCAATGGCGAAATATAGAGACGCAAACAGAAAAGGTTTGGTAAAAATGTTGGACCTTTTATTTATACTATATGGAAGAAGACATGTTTTAGAAACATAATAGCCAAAAATATTCTTAAAATTAACCAGTGCTTGTGAAAAAGAATGTTTTTGCCTGCCATGTCTATTCAAACCTAATCTGTTTGTACCACAGCACTGCAGTATCCATAATTACCTATTAATGCGTCATTGTTAACAAGATATCCCCCCCATCATCATTGCTTGTCTTTACGTAGCTATTATTTTAAACGCTCCCGGCATTCCTGTATGAACGAGGGTTGAATAATTAATGTTTGTCCGATGAGATGTGTATAATCACTAAAGCTGTCAATAGTAAGACATCACAGCCAGACCAGACTGCCTGTAAATACTTACTGGTCCCTTTAGATCACACAGTGTTCAAAATACATGAAGTAGTGCTACTGTAAACCAGGCCATCTCTATCTATCTCCATCATTTGTATTGACGTGTGCTTCCTTGAATTCAGGACTAATTGTCAACCGATAGGCCCAATACTCGGGCTCATAGCAGAGGTCATAAAAAAAAGCCTGTTATTCCATGCGTGGTATCATATGAAGCTTTATCGATACCACACAAAGGGCTCAAACCGCTAACGTTACCAGATGCTATCGCTGTAGCCTTTGATATTATTGACTATGTGGTCTGTGTTGTCTGAATGTAGATGCAGCGTCCAGGCTTTCCTCTGCTGGGGGTTTATCACTGCCCATAAAAGGTGCTATACGTGTGGGTTCTTTAGTGCAGCAAAAGCAGAAAATCATCATGATGTATATATAGCATAATTAGCAATAGCAACGGAGTGTATATCTTGTCGATCAATACCCAGTGAAGTAATGGCTGGACTGAGACACATTTTTACAAGTGCATGGAGAACGGCTAAGTAACTCATTTTCTTGTTTTTTAATTATCTCTTTGAGGCCGGCAGACTTTCTTCTCTGTCGCATTAGTCAAAGTAATCACTCACAGAAAACCTAATAAAACGACAACTTTGATACATGGCTTAAGTCATTTATCAAGTGTAAAATACAGTTTATTTTGTGTTCATTTAGTGTTGTGGGGGGATTGGGTTTCAGAATAATGGAACCATTTGAAAACTAGGCTGTGGTGAGGACTTGTGAAAGGCATTTGAGGTTTTATAATCTAAACGTTTATCGGTTATTGTTGTATGGCAGATTTGGTTACAAGCTCTTTTGATTTGATTCTAATTGTTTATTTGCAGTTTTGGAGTTTGTCTAAATGGTGGATTTATGCTTTTTCTTTTATGGCCTTGTACACACTGCAACACAGGACGTCTATTCAAAACCTGCTTAGTTGCTCTCATTGGACAGACCCTTTTAAAAACATTAATGAATGATTTAGCTGCTAATTTCTCTGCTAAAAATATATATTGATCTGTTGTTAAAAGAAAAAAAAAACAGCATACTTTGCAGCCGCAGTTGTGGGAACATAAACTGCCTGCTGATTACAGTAGCTGCCTACACACACACACACACACACACACACACACACACACACACACACACACACACACACACACACACACACACACACACACCAAATGCTTTTTCAGCATTTCGCTGATGGAGGTCTTAATGTACAAGGACAGACGTGCGCTTTCAGAGATCCATTGTACTGTAGTCATTCATTATTCAAACATCATGTTCTGAGAATGTACTGTTCTTCAGAAAATTTAGAAAAACATGAGTAGACCTACAATTATTCAAACCTCGGAAGAATTACATTTATTTCTAAGGAGATGATTTAGTTGTTGAATATTTCCAACACAAACACCTTTGTGTCGTAGATCAACTGCTTTTATTATTCAAGTGGTTGAAGAAGTCCTTTACTGAGGTAAGAGTAAAAAATGCAACTATACAATATTTGTATAACTCTGTTGTATTTATTATCATTACATACCATTGCAAATGGAATAAGCTGAATCCCAAGGCTTACTTACCAAGCCTGCAGTTAAAACAGCATTTAAATTTTGTATTTCGTCAAATACAAGTCAATCATCTGTCATATGTTCCTGTATAATGTGCAACTAATCTTTTATAATGCATCATCATTTAAAACCTTTTCATACGTTATCTGTGTACCTTAATCTAACCAATAACCAACAACCTCAGCTGTCAAATCAATTAATACATATTATTGAGTAGAAATATGAAGTTGAATAAAACATAGATACTCAAGTTAAATGCAAAATACCCTCAGCATGGTGCAATACTCAGTTATATTTAAGCACCAGTTGTCAACATGTTTAACACCTATGAAGTTGCATAAGTCTAATACATGCAACACATCAGTAAACCAATAATCAGTGTATCTCTCCATCCTAATAAACTGCTATCATTGCTAGCCTCTGTGTAAAAGGGACTGTACTGTTTCTGTCAGTTACAGTCTGCTGGGATTTGACTGGGTCTTCTTCAGTACATTTCTGTATGATTTGAGTCGTGTGTGTGTGTGCGTGTGCGTGTGTGTGTGTGTGTGTGTGTGTGTGTGTGTGTGTGTGTGTGTGTGTGTGTGTGTGTGTGTGCGTGTGCGTGTGCGTGTGCGTGTGCGTGTGTGTGTGTGTGTGTGTGAGAGTTGCGTTCTCATTTTGCAGCTGTAACTTTAATCACATGGTTTTGAATCCCCACAGTGAAGAGGATCAGGTCTGATTGAGAAGCCTTGCTCTAGTCTGCAGCTCAACCCTTCTGCCTACAGTATGAACATTCTATTTTTAGGAAATCCATTTTGGCATTTTTTCATTTCCAACTGATTGTACATTTCCTGATACTTGATATCCAAGAGGCAAATTCTCATATATTTTCGTGAGCCTTGTCTATGGGGTACGGGCCTGTTATTCAGGTGCGGCTTTGCCTCTCTGCAATTAGATCTTAAAGGATTCACCCTGTGCATGCTACAAATAGCACTTTGTAGTGATAATTGAGTTGGATTTGTTCACAGAGCTGCAGCTGTTTTGTGCGCTCAGGTTAAGGTGTTCTTGCTAATGAGCAGATGAGAAAAAGGAGCATTGGAGAAAATGTGTATTTCATTTTATTTATATGTGTATTTTTAGTACCGCTGTATAGCTGATAGTGAGGAGGCTGAATGAGCAGTTTTAGAGGTGCAATGTTACCCTGACATTAAAGGCCAACCAGTAGTCAGACAATGCATTCCAAATAAAATGTTCTTTATTTATTTCTATTCTATATAGTACAGCTGATCATACAAAAGTATGTAGTTAGTAAGCATGCCTATTATGTTACAATTTGGGACATACTTTTACATAGTTAGTTATGATTAGTTTCATCATAAAATCGCGCCTTGAACTTGTCTCTTGCTTATACATCTGTTGCATTGCTGGTTGTTTAGACTTGGATTCTCTGCTGATGTGATGTCACTTCTGTTGTGCAGTGGATTGTGGGTCAGAATCTCTGAAAAAATTGCTGATTTCAACGCTAAAAATCACGACCGGATGTAGTAGGGCATCCGGGTATTGTTCAGCATGACCACATGTATTATTGGTACATCCTAAACATTTCTCTACCATACTAAATAACAGGGAAGTATACTGTAGGTATTGCCCCGCAGGGAATGTTTCTATTACATTTTTCATATTCCTGACATCTTTGAATATATTATAATGAAAAGATTATTCGTATAACATTTAATCATAGATATTTTCATTTTGTGTGACACAGTTTTTGATTCAGTGATGGACATCCAACAGGCTAGACAGCAGAGTGGAAGCTGAAAGGATGATAGGATAGCAACTGGTACAATGATATTGAAAGAGAGCATTAAAGGATAAGGCTGGCAGTATTCTAAGTTTCTGTTATTGTCAAGAAATCCCACGAAAAGACCCAAATACCAATAAAGAATTTATAATTTTAGTAACTGTAGTTGTGTGTGAATCTGAGCCTGAAGCACTGCAGCTCAGTCCTCTGTGCCATGAAGCTCTATTGTTTTCCAATAACTATTAAAAGCACATCAATGATCTGCACCGTGACGTCTTCTTTCACTATGGGAAATAAAGGCAGAGTCGTTTATTTTGAGCTGATCCCACATGCCACTGTTCTAGTGCTGTACATACTCACTGGAGCTAATACACCAAATGTGTATTAGCTGTTCTTGAAAATGACTTCACCTTAGTGTCTATGAATGTCAGTGGCTATTATGATATTTTTCAGTAGTCAGAAGAAGCTTTTAGGTAAGTGCCCCCCCAAGAAAAAAAAACAAAGCATGACACCTTCCTTATCATTTAATGAAACTCCACACAGACCACAAACAGCAAATTCATTTCCGAATATAGATCATGGTTATATAATTGCAGCTACTGTATATCAAGTGAAATTTAACTAGAGGATTAAACGGCGCGATTAGGGGCATTTTGACATAATCTGAGGTATTATACATAATCGGCTGATATCTGCGTTTACGAGGACGATTATGAAGTTAAAAAAAAATATGTCTGCAGAACACACTGCGGGCCAACACGGGCCAGCTTCATCAGTGGCTGCCGTGGAGCAATTTTAGCACATTTATTTTGTATTTGTAATCAAAATATACAGTATATTTTAATAATTGCGTACTTGAGAGAAATCCAGGAGTCCCTTATGACCATATTTTACACCAGGGAAAGGCAAGTGCAATAGACAATGCATTTTTTTTCAAGTATTTTCTGTATTCTGTTAATTTAAGTTAAATTTAGTCTCTTATTTGTTTTTAATATTATTTTAAATAGTTGTATTTTTCAAATGCAAAACAAAAACTACAACAGCGTGATATCGGCATTATACATTATACCAGCCGTCATTGGCAGACCTGCTCTCTAGATATTGGCATTGGCCATTGTAAAACCCATAATGGTTGACCACTACATTTAACTTAAATACATATGCAGCTTGGTTTGAGTGGGCAGGCAACTTTTTTTTTAATCTAAAACACAATCAGTGATACACTCTGGTGGGCTGCAAAAAGATACTTGATATGACACTTCTGTTGGTCTATAGGGGAACACATCATCCAGTCACGTCTCTGACTGACACTGAAAGCTCCTGTTCTATAGTAGCTGAGTATAGTTCTTATGATGTCAAGAGATATTAAGTCTTCCATGTCTCTGGCATTGGCATGTGCTTGTGTCCATGCGTTGAGATGCACATCTGGGCTCATCATTTGGCTCTTAAGATTCAAGCCTTTGAGCCTCTTGCATAGAGATGGTGAGTCAGCTCCAGAGGATTGTCTGTTATCCCTCATGCCAAGAAGCAGCTTTACAGACAAATCATCATCCTGCATCCATAAGTCTGTGTGACTGACAGCCAGGCATTTGGCTCTGGACCAAATCTCTACACAACAACAACAACAACATGCGCTGTGAGATGCAGGGCTTTGTACACAGAGAAACTGCCTCTGCATGCCCTCACTAAAGGCTGCATACAATTAATAGAAACTTAATCAAAAACGCATTATAGACTACTGCCATTTTTAAATCGCAGGGGGCACAATATTCATCAAAGGAGAAATGTGTGTGTCATTGTCACTTTAATTCTAATGTGGTGGTGCTGCAGAGTTGTCCTGGCTTACACATGACATTCTACAGACTTAAGAAACCATATTTGTTTGGTACAGATCACTGCAAAAATCACAACATGATAATTTTAATACATTTACAAAAAGGACAACAATTATGTTAAGATGTTCATTCCCTCTATTATTGAATATCAAATTGCAATTGCAATATCAGTCCAACTAATCGCAATAAGATACTTTTTCAAAAACGTGCAGCCCTACCTTCACACAGCGAGACCTCATATCCCCTCTCACTTTGAATCTCAAACCATCAAAATACTGTCGGTTTGTTTCACCTTAGCCAAGGTTTCAAGGTCTCATTGTTGTGGTGATGTGAAGGGCGGACTGAATGAAGGAGCACATCAGAGAGAGTATTCGTCATGCATCGTGCAAGAGAGGAACGATAGAACATAGATTGAAATGGAGATAGATTGAGAATCCTTAGGGATCAAAGGGAACTCTCTGAGAGACTTTGAACATATTAAGGGTGCTGTGCTGTGCTTGCATAATAACCTTTAGTTCCAGTAGCGTCAGAGAAGATGGCGATGGCATGCCACTGTTCTCTTCTCATTTGAACATCTGCATCAAACTGCATCACAGCTCGGCTCATAATGTGAGTCTGGGAACAAGACAGCTTGATCCACTTTAGTCACACTTGAAATCAGGATTAGAGAAATCTCTTGGCCAGCGATCTGAAAGCAGTCAAATCAGGTCAGTCTGAACATTTGGTGGGACGCCCAAATAAGGGGTAAAGGACGAGATCACGCTGTCAATTCTGCTGTGCTCTCTATAGTCTACCAGATGGACGGCCAATTGACTGCTCCAGATGTGTTCCCAGAATCCATGTGAACTCCAAAGTAGAAAGGCAATCCAAAAACAAAAAGCCTCTCGCACTCCGAGGAGAGGAGTGAACCACACGCTGATGGAGAGAATACGGAGATAATTGTAATCAGGCCGGTGCCAGTTTTCATTACTGTTTTTTCAGTCCTCAGCTGTTAAAGCCCCTGTAAACCCAAATCCACAAAATCCCTCAAACTATGTGATTTGGGGAGTTAGTGCATGATATAGTAAAGCATTTGAAAAGAGTTATAGGCATATTCATCAATCCAGATGAGAGATAATGTCATTTCAGTTTGATAAACTTTACAGAAATGTGGCTTGGATGAGGTGGGTTATGCCCTGGTTCTTATGACACAGTAAGTATTTTGAACCAGTTACAGCACTTCTCTGCCTGAACACTCTATAAAAAAAACATTGACTGTTGGCACGGAGACAGATTGATATGGCCACGCCCACAACTTTCTGTCAAATGATCTAGACAGCTGTTTTTTTAAACTAAATGTTATAATATTTTGGAACAATTATTGTAAATCAGATTTGTATAAAAGCGTATCAAATTTACCCAACTTTGATATTATATATTGATTTGTACTATTTTCGACCAGGTTTCCAGAGTAAAGCCACATAACAGCGTATGGGGCTGTTGAGCTTGTGTGACTGGCTGCTCTTATTGTGGCGGGCAGCTGTGTGTGGATCAGAGGAAGACATTGAGACTGACAGGTTCTAAAGATCACTGGACTCTTAATCTGTTGGACGTGATGTAATCTCACGCTGTGGGATTATAAAGGAACACACACACACACACACACACACACACACACACACACACACACACACACGCAAGCACACAAAAGGAGTCGTGGCGTTTTTCTCTGCTATTTTCAAGGGTCAGCACATGGGTTAATAGACTGTTTGAGGTATCTGAGGAGTGGATAAGTGAGGCAGCCCTGTTATTTCCCTCGTTCTTGCTTTTAAACTCTCCCACCGACAGGTAAAAGATGCACTCTGAACCGACATCTTTAACTACTCAAGCATATAGGCATTTTTTTTTTGTCAGCTGAATAAAACCAAAGAATACGTCTCCTTCAGAAAGCACCCTAATAGTCAGATTTGCATGTGGAATATTATATGAAATAAAATATGCAACAAAAAGTTGTTTTGAAGTTTAATGACTTCTGCATTATTCATGTTTTTGTTGTGTTTGTTGTTTTTGTTCTCTCACAGATAATTGCAACGGTCCTCTGGTCTCCACATTAGCCCAGTCATCGTTCCAGAGCTCCACCCAGTCCTCAGTCGGCTACGCTGCTCACAACGCCAAGCTCAACAGAAGAGACGGTGAGGGCAGAGAGAGGATGTTAGTGCATGCAGGCCATGTTGTATGAATGTTTAAAGGTGGAGTCAGTCATTCTGGAGAGCAGCTGTTGTCAAAATCCCTTTTTGTCAAAATCAGTGAATATCTCCTCACGATCCACTACCTATTGTGTGTGCCCTGAAAAAAAAATTGTGTTAATGTACAGCATAGGCTCTGTTAACTGGCATGTACATGAAGGGTTAGCTAACAAATGGGTCCCACCGTAGCTATAGCAACATGCCTGTTTAAAGAGCCTAGGCTGTTTATTAGCACTGGATTTTTTCCAGCACACACACAGTACAGACAGGTAGCGGATTTGTGAGGAGATATTCACTGACAACAAACATTATCCAGTATCCCTGACTCCACCTTTAACTTAAACCTGGGAGGTAGCATACGCTCTAATCCTCATAGGAACCATTTGGTTAATGGTCATATGGTTTGTTTTAAGGAGACCACATGTGAGCTATTAGGTTTAAGGACCTGCTGAGTTTGCAACCTGCTGCAATTTAGAGGAGACACGTTTCATTATGTTGAAGAGGTGGCCCTGAGTCACTACTAGTACACTGAACTAAAATTAGTTTCACAGTTGCATTCAAAGTCATACATCCCTGTTTGTATCCAATATTGTTTTTAAATCATGAGAAGGACATTATCATTTAAAAGGGTTTGTCTATTTTTGAAACATGTAGAGTGAGAAACAATGTAAAATACAGACTGTGTTTCAGTTCTGTTAAATTATTTCTGAGTTAAATTATGGAGTGGTCTTTGGGACAAGTTGAAATTATTCAGATCTCTGGTGAGTCTCAAGAAAGACTTAACAATGGAAAATGAGGAAAATTACTTTTATTCATAATTCAAGATAAATGAAAAAAAAATACTGTTGTATGGCAAAGAAAGTCACTTTGTTAAATGAATTGGAAAATAAGAAAGTTCTGGAAAAATCTCTGGTTTATTTTGAATATAGTGAGCACATTCACTGCATTATAGCAGGGTATAGCAGGGTTATAGCAGGGTTATAGCAGCCCTTGGACCCACCCCAGAACTGCAAAAGGAGTCTACTGCCCATAAGCAAATATCATAACTGCAGTGAATATACAAATGAAAGATGAATATGTCAAATCACTACTATACGGAAGAGGGAACCCTGTGATTTACTTGCGTATTGTACACCTGTCATGTCCTCATCTCTTGCTCCTTTGGTCTCAGTCCCTCCTCTGATAAGTCTTAGAGCCTCTCAGCTAAAAGGAAAAAGCTGTTGAATAAAAATCACTCAACAGCTCCAGCTCCCAGGAGCTTTAGACACACTTCATATACGCCATCACAACCTGAATAGAGCTACAGTCACTGAATACTAACAACACAATAATTTTCAGGTTTAATAAAAGGGTTTGTGAGTCTGACTAGCAGGTGTAATAGAAGAAGGACTTTCATGTTTCAGTTTTCCAGAATGAAAAAGACCGACACACCGTATATTGTTTTCAAGCTGTAGACACTTAAAGGTGCAGTCAGGAATTATCAAGAATGTTTTTTTGTCAAAATCAGTGAATATTTCCTCATGATCCACTACCTGTCTATACAGTGTGCACTGAAAACAAAACAGTGTTAATACACAGGCTGTCAACAGGCATGTTGCTAGCTATGGTGGACCCCCTTTATTTACATAATATACCCTTTGTGTACATACTCGTTTATAGAGTCTAGGCTGGGTATTAACACTGGATTTTCTAAGTACACCCAAAGTAGGGACAGGTAGTGGATCGTGAGGAGATATTCACTGATTTTGACAAAAAGTGATTTTGTGAACAAGCGTTCTCCAGAATCGCTGATTCCACCTTTTAAAAATGAAAAAACTATTTTCCAAGAACCGAGGGACTCCACTGTGGGGACCGAGTGTGAACTCACCTCCAAACCTTTCATGTACAAACACTGGCTGTGCACACATCAGGACTTTAGGAGTTCTTGCTACCTGAGCCCAGAGGCAACCGAGCAGTAACCACAACAATCCACTGCTCATGGATAGTATTGATGTTTAATCAGTTCCCCTCTCCGCCTGAATGGGTGTGTGGGGGTGTTAGTATGGCCTAGAGGAAAGAGGGGCCGAGCAGTTACCATGAGGTCTCTGGTTGGATCCCTGGCACGGAACAGGAGGGTGTTATTTGCAGAACTAGCGGGGATGCTATTACATCTATGGGGCCCACCATCTCTACCATTGTGTCCTTGAGCAAGGCACTTAACCCCAAAAACTGCTCCAGGGGCGCTGTACTATGGCTGACCCTGCGCTCTGACCCCCTCCGAAGTGTGGTAACTTGAGAATGGATAGGCTTTTGTTAATGTACAAATAAAGCAACTTAACTTAATTTAACTTATCCCCCCCACGCCCCCCCCCCCCCCCCCATAGGAGCTGGCGGCTGGTCTCCCATGGTGACGGACCAGGAGCCATGGTTACAGGTGGACCTCAGGGAGCAGATGGAGGTGACGGCCGTGGCCACACAGGGTCGCTATGACAGCTGGGACTGGGTCAGCAGTTACCTTCTGCTCTACAGCGACACGGGCCGCGCATGGAAACAGTACAGGCATGAGGACGGAGTGGGGGTGAGTCCACACACTGTACTCTGCTTGTACATGGAACCAAGCTGAATTATAAGTTTATTTATGATCATGACAGCAGTTCTATATGTTTGGGATGTGTGGAAACAAAGCCTAGAGGTGTGGGCGATATAGCAAACATTTCATATAGAAGCAAAACTATTTGTTTAAATGTAGGATCATGATCAATTTCATCACGATTATTTTGTTCTTCATACTGGTTAAGGCTATTTTACCATTCACGGCAAGTGCAGGGCCAAAGTTGTGTTTGTTTTCAAACGCTTGTGTGAACATTTTAGTCTGTTGGTTTTGGTCTGGTGGCTGTAATGTTAGCGTTGGCTGCTGCCTGCAGTGTGGATTATTCTAATCGCTTGACTTTCCGCACATTGTTCCGGACCTTTTCTTTTCAGGTGATTGATATTACCTATTTTAAATAGCACATACAACATGGACAGCTTTCAATCCAGGTAACTCCTGCAATGCAAGTCACTTTTTTGCATGCAAGTTATTTTCAGTCTCAAACTGTCACATGAGATATACAGTAATCTATTTTTTAAACTTTGTTCTCCGTGAACCATGGCTGACATTGCAGCTCAGGTTCAGATAACATATTATCGCACGTTTTTTTTCTGACACATTTAAAGGTGTGGGAGGTGTCTGGTGTCAACGCAATTATCATACTGTCATTTAATCCCTCCACGTAATGTCAGAACGTGTTATGCCAGTTGGTACGTGGACTCAAGGTCTTAGCAAATAGCCTTATGTTAGCGAATGTCATTAATTCTTTATTATGTCTGCCCTAGTTATGTCAAAGTCTGCTGACAACATGTTAAATATTTTTTTTCCGTGACTTTTTCGACTTGGCAGTCCAATTAGCAGAGTGCGTGGTTTCCCACTGGTACGCTGCTGCTGCAAAGTGTTCTGTTTTCTTTCCTCCATAGTGTTGAAATTAAAAGAGCACAGAGAAGTGAGGGTGATTATAATGACCAGAGTGTTGTTTTTAATGAATAGCTCTCCTCCATCTTTTCTTCTGAAAAGTAATTATCTGCTGGATGGTGGGAGTTAGAGATTAAATATAATATCATGAGGTGAAAAATTCCGAGAGAGTTCTCACTCTATAGAAGTCATAATTGTCTCCAAAAGCCTTGACTCAAACTGTTTTCAACTATGGCAGTGGCACTCACAAACAAAATGTGTTTTAATTAAGACTGAAAAGGGTCCCCAACAAGTATTGTTTACTAAAATCTACTGGGAAATTGAATTTAATATTCATAAATTAGTGTACAGTATGATCGCTTGAAAACAAAATAATTTTAATTAATTTTTTTATTTTAATTGACCTTATAATGAGCCTTATACATCTACATCGTAGCGTGGCTTGCTGCCATGTTGCGCCGCCATGTTTACTTTCTACAGTAGCATACAAACACAAACTGAATCTGAAGAACAGCAATCCACTTTAATAGAAATTGCTTAAACAAAGTATAATGAAATATCCAAGCCATATTACTTCTTTTATTATGGTGGGCTGAAATCTATCAAACAGTGCCCAGTGTAAGGGGACCCTGGTGGGTGTAGGACTTTAATCAGCGGCCCAATCTGCTGAAGCTTTGCTGACCAGTAACTGAATGTCTTTAATAAACCATCTGGCAAATGTGTTGAGTTTTATTTAATAATTTTTCATTTTTGATATTGAACCAGAAGTAACAACATCCAATTACTGCCAAAAAAAGGATACAGTGACATTTGTACAGAGTGACTTTCACTTACACTTGTCCTTTAAGTGTTATCCGGTGCCAGACTTGTTCAAATCTCATGATAAACAGCTTGCAGCTTCTTTAACACACTGTCAGAGCCCATCTCATTATATCTGCAAAGGGAAATCAAACTGCTGTGCGCTGGGCAGACCAGACATTATGTATGGATATTACCAACATGACCTGCAGCTACCCTTTGTAAGCCACTCACAAGAGAGAGAAAAGAGATTGCTCTCCTCATTTCAGATATTATAATGTATACAGCGCTCAACAGTGCCATATCACGGCAGTCAAAACAGACATCATCCTCTGAAACTTGGCAACCATTGAAACCTGGAACGACTGGCCTGTGTATTAAATACACTATAGCACAGACAATTCCAACCCCTATGGCTCCTCACTGCTCATTTGAAGTTGTATTTAAAGGTGCAGTCATCGATTCTGGAGAATGCTTGTTGTGAAAATTACTTTTTTTCAAAATCAGAATATCTCCTCACCATCAGCTACCTGTCCGCTTGTAAACTGAAAAAAATAAATGTTGTAACACACAGCCTAGGCTCTTTAAATGGGCATTCTAGATACGGTGGGCCCCTTTGTTTACATACCCGTTTACAGAGCCTAGGCTGAGTATTAACACTTGATTTTCTTTTCAGAGCACACAGATATTCACTGATTTTGACACTAAGTAGTCTCCACCTTTAAAGATAGTGCAGGGCCATGCCAATTCGTCTGCGATCTCTAATGAGACTCAGACCTCAGTCGACCAAAGCTTTCAATTGGACCTTGCTGATTCTAACTCACTCTCTATCTATCTGCTATTTTAACAAGAGAGTCTCAAAGGTTACATCACTCTGCCAGGTACAGAACTGAAGGGACTAATGAGAGACCAGCAGCTGCTGATATGACTGCTAGCCCTCAGCCACTCTCACCTAATGTGGAATCATTAGCTCCATGGACAATTTGGCTCAATAAAAAACTTTGCAAAAGATTGAAGGTCCCTTTGTGATAGTATGCTGCTTTTTATATATGCAACTGAATGGAACAACACACAGAAGGTGATGATTTAGGTATTCAAAGAGACAAGGGACTTTTGAATGTTTGAAAAAGTCTAATTTTTTTTGTAAATATACTGTTTTCGACTATTTTCATTAAAATCTTGCAAACATTGTCATTGATGATTTAGAGTCACTGCAATCAATGGCAGCCATTGTCTATGTATGGACATATTGTTATGGATCAAAGGACATCTTCATCGTTAAAATATGTTTAAAAAAATAAGAACTGGAAATGGAAATACAATCAGATGTAGGTGTTGACATATAGTAAAAACATTTTTCAACCTCTTCTTCCTGAGCAAGGGTTAACAGGTATACATATTTTCTCCCTTTTTTTTGCTACCTCTACTTTCCATATTTGAGTCTGACCCTAGTTACAGTGTTGTCATAACGGTCTGTTCTCACCTTTCTGCCGAAGCGTTCTGAGCAAAGCCACACTAAAGAAACATGTGAAACAACATGGCGCCGGTCCTCTACAAGCTGATAACAAACTAATTAGTTCAAGCCCAGGAAGAAAATCTGTGAAAATGTCTTCTGCCTGTGAATGCTTTGAATAGATGAAGTGTGGACTTTCATCTCCTTCAAATGCTGTTAACCTCAAAGTACAACTCATTAACTGAGACATGGACTTCAATGTCTTTACTAAGGTGGACAAATAACCTTGAAGCTTGAAGGAACTTTTAAAGTAGAGCCTTTAAAAAAAAACGACAGAGCCTTTGTTTTTAATAAGCCTGCGTTGACCTATTTCCTTGTGTAATATTTGCTTCATGGAGAATTAGCTTGGTTGCTGTTTGCTGATATGCATAGATGGGAAGAGGGGTCCAAATTACCTTCATTATCCTTAAACAGCCGTATTTATGGATCTTGTTTTTTGATGCAGCTATGAATAAATGTGTAAAACAAATTCATCTCCCTAATGAACCCTCCTGAAAACATTCATTTATACGCTTGTTAGATGTTCAGGTAGATGGGATCTAACGGGGATTAAAAGCTGTTTGCTTGACTCATTTGTCGTTTTGATTACTTTTCAGCTTCCAGTTAAATTTTTTTTCTACTGATGCAATCACAAAAAAAAAAACACCCTGGATTGGACATGGTATGATGATAGAGCTTGTTATATGATGCTGCCCTAATCTT
This sequence comes from Ammodytes marinus, assembly GCF_949987685.1. Lineage (NCBI taxonomy): Eukaryota > Metazoa > Chordata > Actinopteri > Uranoscopiformes > Ammodytidae > Ammodytes > Ammodytes marinus. The sequence goes on from NC_137216.1 coordinate 26,987,546, forward strand.
ACTGGAATTTCAAACGATATTTTGGTGAATGTTAATACAGTGTGGGATCAACCAGAGACTCTAGAATGTTAGTTCTTTGCTTGTTTATTCAACACTGACAAGAACATCTTTACAAGGATAGATAGATAGATAGATAGATAGATAGATAGATAGATAGATAGATAGATAGATAGATAGATAGATAGATAGATAGATAGATAGATAGATAGATAGATAGATAGATAGATAGATAGATAGATAGATAGATAGATAGATAGATAGATAGATAGATGAATAGATTGATAAATATTGCCTCACTGTGAAGTTTGACAGGAACCAAACTTCCAAAACACTTTATATATTTCTTTCTTTCTTACCAGAATGGGCAATAACAACTGAACTAACCCAACATGTAAAATAACTCTCTGGAACATCAACCTACATAGTGTGAAATTAAACGGTGAGGCAAATGTTGAGTGAGATCAGTGGAGGCAAACTGCTGGCCATTACACCCCGCCAGCAGGATCCAACCCACTGGTGCAAAATGTCAGTGAATCCCCAGGACGGCTGCAGAATCAGCACCCTGGACAGCTGCCATGCTGTTAACATTTAGCTCAGAGCTCCTATGCAGCCGACCAGGGCTGCTCTGGCTGCTGACTCTAGTGTGACATTATAAAAAACATATTTGGCTGTAGCTTCATATCACCAACATTCCTCAATCCAACCTTAAAGCTGTACTATGTAAGATTTTCAATTATAAACAGTTTTTTTTATATTATTTTTCACTTGCATTCTGTCCACAATAAACATTCCACTTTCATTTGACTGTGACCAGACTACACTTCTTCCCTAAATACTGTTTTCAGTCTCTACTGTCTGCCCCCCCCCCCCTTACATAAGTGTCAGAATCACACAGGCACTCAGGAAGTAACACACAATCAGAAATGTATTACTAGCTACAACATCACAAAACAAAAACACGCTTTTTGGCTAGTTATTTAGACATGGCAGAGCAGACAACAGAAAGACTACACATTACTGTATTCAATCCACTGTACACCTCACATACAGCCTGCACTGGATTCAGTCAGCAACTTGGTTGATGCAGTATTGCACTGTCAATACATATTTGACCTGTCATACCTTATCATTAACCCATCCTGTGTTTACATTGGACCATGCAAAGTAGATGTTAACTATCATCAGTGATGTGTTTGGGGGATATTGACGGGGGATCTGCAATATGATTCAGAGGAGCCGTCCAGTAGTTGGCCATTTCTTGCTGTTTGCTAACTGCATAGCCTTTTGTTGTAGTGATGCCCAGTTTGGCCAGTTGCTGGAAAACCTCCTTTTTGGGCCCACCACCATTCAATAGTACAGAGTTGATGTAGTATGATAGGGCTGCTAGACGGTTTTCTCTCCCTCTCAGAGCCACTGAGGCTGCAGCACAGATGTGAGGCAGAGAGTCGTTGGTGATTTTTGATAAAATGTTAAACAGGAACGGGGACAGTCGCTTCAGGTCGTCGTGTAACTCCTGGAATGAGAATGATTGCAGCTCTTCAGCACTCGTCCTCCACAGCATGAACTGGTTCTGTTGTTTACACAGGGTCACACAGTCAGCCTCCACCACATCCAACATACTGGCTTTTAAATGCTCCTTCAGCTCTCTGTGTCTTGACATGAGATTGGCAGCTCTGGCAAACTTCCCTTTTGCCAAATTCTCAACAATGCCGGCCGTGTCAGATTGGCATCTCATTATCTTTTCGCTTTGTTTGTCATAGGTGAGCACAACCTGAAATAAAAACAGAAGAAGAAATCTGAAATTTGAAAATTTTACATTGACACATGACAAATCTACCTAGATAGAGGAGTACAGTGTTTCCCCTACCATTATACAGGCCTGGCGGGGCCGCCAGGCCAACAAGACCCCCCGCCAGGCCAACAACAGCCTGACTTAAACATTTTTTTTTTTTTTTTTTTTTTAGCAATCTTTCATCGATTCCCTAATACTCATTTTTGAGTGTATGCGCGGCACTGTCAGTCTACCCCTCGTGTGCGCCTGTCTTTACAACCTCTCGTTTGTTCATCCCATCAGCTGATCTGTGTGTCTGTGTGTGTCTGCGTGTGTGTCTGCGTGCGGCGTGATGCGCGTGTGCATTCGGTGCACACTTGTTAAACACGGAAGCCAATGAGCATAAGCATGACTAGCAAGCAACCGTTGAACTAGTGGCGAAAATAAAACCAGCGCCTGCTCTATAGAGATATTAAAGCGGCAACGAGTAACTTTTAAATATCTTTTAAACAGCCTCATGTTTCCTCTCATAATCATAAATTACCTTTTACAGCAAACAAGTCCATCAGTGCAAAGAAAGACGTTTTTATATAGTTTTTATTACTGCATTTGATCTGGTCGTACACCCAGTCCGATTTTCGGTTCACGCGTGCATGCTCTATGGTCACATATCCGTATTGGTCTCAGATTTCAGTGTGGCGCAGGAACGTGATTTGAGAAGCCCACTCCAGGTGAGGGAAGGGGATAGGGAGACCAGATCCCAATTCACCAGATGTGGGACAAAGACTACGTTTGTGCGGGACAATGCGGGACAAAGTGCCGTTTTTTTAGCAAAATAAACTCGTGTCACCACCGGTAATGCCAGAGACACGGCTTTCTATATTAAAAAAACACTATCTTTAGATCAGCGCGCAGCAGTTAAGTTAGCTACTGTTAAACAAATAGAGCATTAAGGCTGCGGCTTCACATTAAAAGCATTTCACTGGCTTCACATTAGCATTTCACTTGACAAACGTGAGTTGGCTTTTATTTTGAAGTAACAGAAAGACAAACGCTGAAGCACTGCAGGCAGCACCTTCACAGAGCCACTGAGCCCAGCAGCCCGATACACACACACAGACAACCACACACACAGACAAACGGAGACTGCTGTCTCCTCACAGCTATCGGATAAATGCCAGATTATAAAACACGCATTTAAAAAGGGGGGCTCACTTTCAATAACAATGCTTCTAACTTCTAGGGTGACCAGATCGCATTTCCATTACTTTTCACACGTCCCGCAAATTGAGACGTTGTCCCGCGGGAGCCTTGTTTGAGACAGTTATTTGTCGTCATAATGACTAACGGGGCTGAACCATCAAAGAAAAAAAAGAAAATGCAATGTAGAAAAGCTAAAAGGGAGAGTGATAGGCGCGCGGGAGGGCGTTGCCAAGCAACCTATACACAATTTCACGCAGCCAAACTGGACTGCAGTGTTTACTCCTAAATGAATGAGCGGTAGCCTACTAAAACAAAGTTTACTTTGCCTCACCAGCATCATCAGATGACCATTATTCATCTGAAATAGTCATTATTTACAACAACATAAACACATTACCTCATCGTGATCCATAACTAACTGCCGTCTCTCGTTCATTCGCTTTGTGTGGGGACACATACTCGTTCAGCTCCGTGAGAGGTGACAATGGATCAACTCATTGCAATCAGGTGTAGTTGATGCTGTGTCAACCACTCTCACCGAGCCGAAAAGAGTCCGGTGCCCTCACACTTTCAACACACGGACACGGCACGCACTATATTGCTTCCTGATTATTTGAATCTTGCACCCCCTGCACGAGCTTCACGACAGCTGGCGTCGTAAAAATACTACCGCTTTTGTTCAAAGGTGTCGCCAACGTGCCGACTTACTCGTTGTACCTTTAAGGACTCAGTAACAGGGACGTTGAACAGGAAAAAGTGCTGAGCAAAACTTAGAAAGTTAAAATCGCTACGTCGCCATGGCAACACAACCAATCTGTATAAAAAGCAGAGACAGCGCAGAAAAAAACGGCATGCACTCGTTTCAGTAAGTTTACAGAAGTGCCACACCTCTACTGCCTTTGACATTCTCAGAAAAGCATTCATTTATTTTCAAGGGACATTAATTTATTATTTTAACTGTTATCTTAAACAGAAGGCTATTGTAGGCCTACAAGCCTTATTTTTTTGTATTTTCAATGCTACTTTATTTTTATGTTTTAAATTGAGAAAAAGGCTAGATGAAATATAATGGTCGGAATAGGGAATTTGCCTTATGTAGCACACATGTTGATAGGCTAATCATGATGTGTAGCCTATGTTAATTAATTTATTTTCAACAAGGCTATTTGCCTAAAAAAATATATATATATATATATGTTTCAGTAGGCTAGCTTCAAGGTTAGGGGATTCAGATTATTCCAGAAATTAGTCCTAGACAGGACCTGTCTATATTAGATCTTAGTGTGTATTGTTTTTTATTGAAATCCACGTGTTTTTCTTCAATAGTTTACATGGCTTGTGTCTCCAAATGATTACAGGAAATGGTTATTGGCAGGACATATGACAGTTGTTTACAGAGCACAACATTAATCAGATTTCGCCTCTCAAAGTGGACCAGATTGATGCATTTAACTTTAAAAGGATAAAGTTTTCTTCTGCAGGGGCATGCCCCCAGACCCTCCTACAAGGTCCATTCTCACCCAGCAGGATCTAAAAATCCTGTGGGAAACACCAAATGTACAAACGTACTGAATGTGAAAGCATAACCCTATGCCCTCATTCTTAACGGGCTGTCAAAAGAAGCTCATCCCAAATGGGGTTCGTTTTGGTCAATTCCTTCTAGAAATTTGGTACGCACGCGGCGCGCATACTCTTCATCAGCTCTTACCACCGGGCCTAAAAAAAATTCTAGGGGAAACACTGGAGTAGGTCTATGGTGTGTTGAATGGGGGTGGGGGGTTAACAACAGTTAGCTTTACAGCGCTGGCTGAGGGGCTATCTATACAGCCCTGACTATCTATACATCTGTCTATGGCAGGGGTGTCAAGTCCATTTTCACACAGGGCCACCACTCTACGAAATGAGAATCTCACTAGGGGCAGACATGTTTACTGACATGCCTTCTTTTTCATCCAAAAGTAAAAACAACATATCTATCAATATATTTTATATAACCTGTGTTCAGGGGCATACGCTAGGTTTCGTTTCAACATTTGGTGGTACAAATTATAAGTGGGGGGTATGGGGGTGCTCCCCATCCAATCTGTGCCCTTTCTGCATCAATATATGGTGGAAATGTCTTAATTTCTGTAAAGGTATTATTACGGGCACGGGCCTGATCAGGAATTGAAACGGGCCGGATTTGGCCCGCGGGCCTTGCTTTTGACACGTTGTCTATGGTATGTTGAATTGGGGAGGGTTAGCAACAGTTAGCTTGAGTGGGGAGGTGAGAGATTCCTGATGTAGTTAGGTTTCGTTTCAACTAGGGTAGCAGTCACTGTTAACAATTACATGGATGTGTATCTGAGGCAATGCAAGGCAAAGACAAAACAGCATGACAGATACACAACAACTTGTTTGGTTTCCTTACCTTGGTCACACTGCTTCTCGACGGCACTACAGTGGATTTCCTGGACTTTTTAGCGGGCGGTGGAGTTTCCGTAGGTTCTCTGTCTCTCTCGTCAGCGGAACTGTCATCTTCCCCAGGGCATGTCTCTGTCTCTATCTCGATCTCTATCTCTGTCTCCGCATTCTTCCACTTCTGAAGCACTTCTGTATCGCGCACTAGCCTGGTGATCGTCGCTCTGCATCTTCGGCAAATACGATACGACCGAAACGACGTATTGTCAATGACAAGACCCAGCTTCGACAGTTGACTGCACACATTATCTTTGTCATATCTATCGAATATTAATCTGCTATGTGCAATTATTCCATTAATTCTTAAATTAATTGAACAAAACCTGCAGCTATCGTTGACAGACAACTTCACGTAACCCTCGGTTTGTTCCATGGTTTTGTTTGTGTACATCCTGCGCGGCGCGCAAACGACTCGAGCAACGTGGTTTCCGGGCGGATATACGTCACGACCAACCTTTATGTGATTGGTTATGGCAGATCCAGAGTATCATGTCTGATATAAGACCAGGCATGGAGTACTGGGCTGGAACCCATGGGCTGGAAGACAGCTTCACTTCCCTCAGCAGAAGAAGCCTCACCTGTTAGCTCTAGCTGTTAGCTCCATGGTGCCTTCACTGCCTGTCTGTCACTTGACACTGACATCTTTAGCGTCTATTCAGGGCTTAACCTTCGTGCGGTTATATGACAGTTTCATGTTAACTTTAGAACATGTCAAACTTGAACATATTATTTGTGTTGAAGCTGGAGTGAAATTATTACCAGCCAGCCATTTGCACACTAGTTTATTTGGACAACTTTTTTAAATGAAGATGATCAAATATTGCAGGGAAATTCAAATCTTTCATTATTTTTATATAGAAAAATGTAGGCTACACATTTGGTTGATGCAGTCAGTAATTTTTATTTCGAACTGACTGACTAAAGCCAGACTGGTGTGGCATTTTGCACCAGTTTCTAATGTGATTAAAATACAGTAGTAGGCTACGGTTATTTTAATCCATTGATTTTAAAGGAAAAATACTATATACCCTGATATATCTTTACTGTGATATACAATTACCTATAACGTGATATACAATTTGGTCCTTACCGCCCAGCCCTATGTTACACTACATAGCCAACTCCCCCCCCCCCCCAATAACGTAAATATCCAAGACCCTCTGCTCCATTGTAGATATTGTAGAAATGCCCAGGGCTTTGCAGTGCCTTGTCCGGGGACTTCCTTGTCTGGCTGACTGACTGGCGATCATTGGATTGAAGTATATAGTATTTTCTTCACATGGCGAGGTCACATTCATAAGCTTTCTCTTCCTATGAGTTCCCTCAGGCTGTTTAACTGACCAATGAACCTTTCCTAACACACAGCGTTATAGTGTTTCCATCGCCAGCAGCAGGATTTATCCCCAAGTGAACTGATTAAAATAAACTCATGTGTCTCTTCTGTATGCATCGGAAAGAAAGAACACTCACCCGGGGGAACTCATCACTGGAGAGAATAGAGAGTAATAGAGATAGAGAAAAAGTCTTAATGAATGGAGAGAGAGAGAGAGAGAGAGACAGAGAGAGAGAGAGAGAGAGAGAGAGAGACAAAGAGAGACAGAGAGAGAGAGCGAAATTGAGAGAGAGAGAGAGAGACACAGAGAGACAGAGAGAGAGAGAGAGAGAGAAAGACAGAAAAAGAGATAGAGAGAGAGAGAGAGAGAGAGAGAGAGAGAGAGAGGGGCTGTACCTCACACACACAGTGAGAGAGAGAGACTTGTACCACAGTGACAGATGTAAATAGAAATAATGAAGTCACTCTGGGGTTAGGACTGTTTGTGTGGCTAAGGAGCGACCTCAGCCCCTCTGGGCCTTTCAGGGGGAAACATCTTCTAGACCCTCAAGGCCTTAATTCAAAGACGTCACTTCATCTCCCATGCTGGAACACACAGGATGTTCCGTCGCCATGTTTCTTTTTTTCCCAAATAGGAAATCAAAACAGACGTCATAATCCCGGCTACAGACCCTGTGGAGTTGTTGTAGTGTTGTTGCTCTGGACTGCTAATGACTCATGCTGACATGTGTGAGTGTTGTCAAGCTAGTGAACAACAACTGCAGCCTCAATCATTCATTTGAGGTTTGTTAGATTTTCCAGACAGTCAACAGGGGAGTCAAGTGGAAAGAGGAAGCAGGGTTTCACAAGCTGTATAGCAAACATATGCACTAAACAGAAACTTAAGAAACATTTGAAGTGGTCTCAAGCATTGTAATTGTGTGCTTGCTTATCTTAAAAAAACTATTTAATTATAGTATAAATATCACTTTAAACATGAATTACATTTTCAGGGTCTTCAAACTAGTCTTATACTGCAGTAGCGACTGAAAATAACAATGTTATGGCCCTGGCCCTGTATATCTTGCCTAGCAGCATGATTCCCATTCAAACACTATCTCCATGAATGTGTATGTCACAGAGGCAACCATTCCTCTTATTTCATTTGCTCTAAAAGCTGTTCTGTTCACAGCACCAAAGTGATACATTGGCGCTGACCAGCCCTTGTATCATTTGTTAATCCGCCCGTGTGCATATGTGAATTACGATGCATGTGTAAATAAGCCAAACTCGGACGTGTTTTAAGATTCTCCGCTCGGTAAATTGCTTGAAACAGCTTAAACGATGCCATACATCACCATAATAACAACCTTAACAGTGGCAACCGTTGCTTTGATTATCTACCAAGAGGCAGCTAGCATCCTGGTGCAGTTTAATGATGCTTGGGCTTTTTTTTTTTTGCAGGGTCTTAAAAGGCATTGGAAGCGTGGGGCGGCCATTCTGTGCCTGTGGTCATTGTGTTACTGTTGTGTTGTGGAGAGCCTGAGTTATTGGCCCCTGTCCGGCTGTGTTGAACTATTTACAAAAGCCCGGAGCTCCTCTGTCAATGATGTATTTTTCCGGGCTCCTGATAGTACGGCTACTTATTGATTTGATGTGTCACCTGCCTAGAATGGGTTATGAAGACGCTGGTAATCGGTCATTTGAGAGGAGAGGTTGTTTGTCTCTGTATGCTGTCTCCATCTCTCACTCTCTCTCTCTCTCTCTCTCTCTCTTTCACTCTCTCAGTTTTCTTTCTTTTTATGTCCCCTGGCTTTGTCTGGGAGCGAGTGAAAGTGGAAGAGGGCTGGAAAAGGAAGAGAAGAATGACATCTCACAGTTGTACTCTGAGGTTGTTTTGTTCTTAGCTCCACAGGGGATGAAATGCAATACAAGAGAGCCCCCCCCCCCCCCTTATTTCACCACTAGCTACCTCACCGGAGATTTTTTTTGTTTTGTTTGAACGGATATTCTCATATTTCCACACCGCACCAATGATTCTTATCACTTTACATCAAATAGTATGTTCCAGGGACAGGGGAGAAGACGCTGCCCTTGGGTTTGCCTCGACAGCACTTTGTTGTTGCCTGTATTGTGCAATTCAAGGACTTTTGATGTTTTTTTTTAAAATTCTGCTTATATTTCAAGTATTCAGCTTAGAAGAAGCATTTTATTCCGACTCCCTGATGAATCCATTCATTTCAGATCTGGAGGTCAGATGTTCTCTCTCAGTGGAAGCTTTGGTCACCTGCTTTATATCTATGAGACTGAGAATGTCACTTAGCCCACCAAAACCAACCATTAGTTTTAGTCTATCACTTTATATAGTTAAACTTGTTTATTTGTTAGTTGCATTATTGATATGGTTATGTTTCTAATACTGTTATGTTTATTGTTTTGTCTCCATCATGTCTTGTCTACAGCAGGACAGGCAGATAAGAATGCCACTTTGCATTGTCCTTTGTAATTGTGTATGTGACAAATAAACTCAAACTTAAACTTACCATCACACGTCCATCGTTATAATCTTATTCTTTGTCCCTTGTTTGTTTCCTTCAGAGATTTGCGGGGAATGTGAATTCAGAGTCTGTTGTCCAGAACAAGCTGTCCCATCCGGTGAGGACGCGCTTCCTGAGGTTTGTCCCTCTGGACTGGAACCCCAGCGGCTGGATGGGCCTCAGAGTGGAGGTGTACGGCTGCTCCTACAGTGAGTAACACACACACACACACACACACACACACACACACACACACACACACACACACACACACACACACACCACCCTGCAGTTAAAGCTTTAGTGCGTAACTCTTTCATATTAATGAATGTTTTTAATATTCAAGCCATCAGCAAATGAGTTGACGCAAAGGTGATTAAGCAGATCATCTACACAAAACTCTCTCTGTATTACTTAGTATGGCAGCGTTTACAAACTGGTGTCGCACCCCGACAGTAGCACAGGAGCTCAGGAGCTCAAGAAATTCTCTAGAAAGGCCCAAGATATGCTTCAGTTGTTGATTCTACTGGAAAAACCTGGACGTACAGCAGAAGGTGAACAATCAATGCACGTTCACACCTCATGAAGATGCGCTGACATAATTCAAATGATAATAATATTTTGAATTGTTTCTTCCAGTATTTTTATGCTTATGGGTCTCTAGCAACCCCAGTCAGTGTTCCATGTATCTAAAATGTGACGGTAGGATGAGGGTTAATACTATTCTCTGAACACAGTCAACCTATTCATCCACCTCTGCAGTGTCACCTCCTAGAAGGATTTGTTCATTCATTCCCCGGCTTCACAGGTACAGCCCTAATGAGCAGTGTTCTCTTCATGTGGTTGTAACACTCGGTTTGATCCTTCAGGCAGCGTTGAACTAATGAGTCAAAAAACAACACAGCATGGGTGTAGAATCTATAGGCACACCGGTGTTGGAACACAATATGAGACTGTGCTTTTGGGATGCAGTTAGCAAGGTGCTAGTACAATCCACATTGGTGTCATCTTTGCACTATGAAAGGAGATGTTATTTTGAGCATGCAGGGTGAAGACAATGTATGTTCAAAATGCTAGTCGTATGCATACTGAAAAAAAAACATACAAAACAAACAATTCTAGTTCAAGTTGCTTTATTTATACCCGTGGGTAAATATGATTTGCAGTTATAGAATAACTTTCAAAATGTCGGTGCTTTTTTAGACTATTTTTCGTTGTTTTTTTCCTAGATTTCTGGCGGGTCTTTATTAGCTTACACATGTGTTAATACCGTTATAGCATTGTTTACTCTGTAGCAGTTATGTGTTGATTGGAGCTTATTGTCTTAATGAATCTGCTGCTTAGAACTATAATGACTCACAAAAGCACAACTTGGACGCAGATAATTAAAATGTGCCCAATGTACAATAGATTGTTAACATTGATGTTGATACAATGCTTACACACCCATAATCATTTATTTCTAAAATATCATTTTGTTTACTTGTTTATCAATAATGAATCATCTCCTTGTCTCATTAAAATGAAATGGTGTTTGAAATTTCACCAATTTAATTGTATTCATTGTGTTTTCCGGTTGGCACAACTTGACTACTTCATTATCTCAGGATAACATGCTAATAACATTTCATAACATATGACTGATTAACATTATTCCATATTTATAATTGTATTGAGATGCAGAATCATCCTGGGCGTATGTGACTGGTATCGTACATGATACAAAAAGACATGCTTCAACATCAATATGTGGAGCGATCATCAATAAATTACATGGAATGGGAATTCACTGACACGCCTCTCCCACGCATTGTTAAGCAGTACTAACTAGATGAGCCAGTGGATTAATGCACCTTACAACACAGGCAGAATATCTCACCGTGATCACTTTCTATGCCCATAGCAACCACACAGTAGTGAGGTGTGTTAATGCTGGATAATCAGGTATAAAACTAAAGTGGCCCTAATATAGTCTTTGCTGGTACATTGGTCAATATGGTGCCAGATCCACGGGTCTGCCTACGTGTATCAACTGCTAAATACCAAGTTAATTACAATATAAATGATGAGTGACTTAAATGACACTACTGATCTACCAGAACAGACTGAGTGAGAGATGCATGTTGTGTTAAATTGCTATGCAGCTCGTTCAAGGTGAGACACTGCAGGCAAAAACATTGTTTTTTTTTCAAGCACTGGTCAATTTTCAGATTTTTGGCTATTTAGCTTCCATAACATGTCTTCGCTCAGGGAGAGAGTAATACAGATTGGCATTCTGTCCAAACTCACAGGGTGGTAGCTGGTTTGGATGTCATTTAGAGCTGTGCACTTCAGTGAATTTTAAATAAATTCATACTTCAAAAATGATGAAAATAAGATAATCCACTTTTACAAGATAATGTTTTTACTTCAGATCAAGCACTTGAGTTTGCTATTTTTTTACAGTTGAAATATAATTAAACTCAAGGAAATCTACTGTTAAAAAGACAGCTGCTTTTCCAATACATTTCAGAAAACGTAACTAAATCTGTGACGTTTCCAAAGTCATTGTATGTATTGTTAAACAATCGGGATCTCAATATCAATCAAAATAATCAGAATCAAGATTCTTACCATATTGGTCCAGCCTTTGTGCCATTAGCAGAACCAAACAGACCCTTCCTCATAATTCTTCTCCCCCATATGAAGTCTAACAGCCGGGCTCCCAGCAGTGACACCACACAACGCCACGCCACTTTCAAACAGTAACAACATGTTGCAACAGCTGCACGTCTCACCACACACTGTACTAAGACTGATTAACCTGCACAGTTATCTCCACTGTGGACAGACTGCCAACTGTTACTGACACTACATTACATTTTTAATTGTTTGTTTTGATAGCAATAATACCAAAGGGGTTATTGCAGTTCATTTGATTGAATTTGATAGTTAGTGTTGCTGCCAGTTGCTTTGTTATGCCTTGAATCTGATGTCGCTATGGGCGGGCGGATCAATCCCAATAGTGTCGATACCACTGATACTTAATCCTGTTTTGATTTATGATGTATGATGTATGATGTATTTAGATAATGCATCTTGACATGTTTCCTCCCTCCCACATAATGATACATTATCGTTTGTGCCGTGGTATTTCTTGATATCAGATCGAAACCAATTTTCTCTTTATCATTTCATATAATTAGTGTCTATTTATTGTCCTGTCCTTGTTTCTTCGTGCCGTTCCTCTTGTCCGGTGCAATTACACACTATTTGTTTTTTGTATTGATGGCTCTGATTTCATTAAATTAATAATTCCTATAAGATTAAATCAACCACTCCAACAACCAAATAGCATTTTATTATAGGTGTTATCAAATCTCTACACTTAAGTTGGCCAGTATTTTTGTATTTGACTTTAAAATTAATTCAAAATTCACCTTGCAACATACAACACATATTGGTTACAATACAAAAATATAAGTTAGAAACATGAAACTCTTCAAAAAAATAATGCACTGAGCACACTGTAATGTTTGTATAGATAGTTTGTATTGACTGATAATATTAAATATAATATTCATACATTTATATATTTGTTCTGGTTTCATCCAATTGTGACTTTCAACCATTAATTGTTCAGTCAATATGGAATATACAACATATATATATATATATATATATATATATATACACACACACACACACACACACACACACACACAAATATATGAATATACACTATAGATCTTGCAATATTGCCAAGCAGGTAAAGCATCTTCTAATTCATTTATAGCACTGTGTTCATTGTTTATTCTGCTTTCCTTCCAGAGTCCTATGTGGCAGACTTTGACGGCAGAAGCTCCTTGCTGTATCGGTTCAACCAGAAGTCCATGTCGACGGTGAAAGACGTGATTTCTCTGCGGTTCAGGAGCCATCAGGCCGAGGGCGTTCTACTGCACGGAGAGGGACAGAGAGGGGATTACATCACTCTGGAGCTGCACAGGGGCAGACTGGACCTCTACCTCAACCTGGGTACACTGAGTATTCACCACATACACAAACCTACACTTCTGTTTTCTAATGTGTTAGAAGAAAAAGTTTAAAAAAAAGTGCGTTCAAGTCAAATAATAGGGAAATAGTCACCTTTAACATTTTAATCAGCTAATCATTGACATTTTGTGTTGATAAAAGACAATTTCTTGGGTATAACTATGATTTTTTTGGCTGACAAATAAATAAGTTGTCCGAAAAACCGTTAAAAGCAGAAAGTACGGGTGCTCCGGTGGCGTAGTGGATAGAGCGCGTACCATATTGGGTCCGGCCTTCGTTGCAGTGGTCGCGGGTTCAAATCCGACCCGTGGACCTTTACTGCAGGTCATCCCTCCTCTCTCCCTGTCTCCCCATTTCAACTCTGTACTATCTACTAAAGCTTGAAAATGCCCAAAAAAAAATATTTAAAAAAAAATCTTAAAAAAAAAAAAAGCAGAAAGTACTTACCTTCATATCATTGGGCGGATGGGTTTTCTCTTCCTGTCTTCACACAGTTTACTAGTTCACTGTCAAATCAAATCAGTTTTATTTGTAAAGACCAGTGTCACACACAGCCCTTTTGTCGCAGTGGGCTTCACAGTCTGTATGTACACAGTATGACACCCTCTGCCCTTTGAGCCTTAGCATCGGCTGAGGGACACACTCCCAGTAAAAAGAAGTGTTGAAGAGGTGAAGCTTCTCACTCTTTATTTCTCTGTGTTTGTCCAGACGACAGCAGACCGAGGTTCAGCAGCAGCAGCAGTGAGCGCGTTGCCGTAACCGTGGGCAGTCTGCTTGACGACCAGCACTGGCACTCTGTTCAAATAGAACGTTTCAACAAGCAGGTTAACTTCACAGTGGACTCCCACACACAACACTTCCAGACCAAAGGAGAAGGACACTCGCTGGAGGTGGACTACGAGGTGAGGACACTGAACTGGAATTCAATTGAGATGAAAATGTGTTTATTTCTAAACAAGTTAAGAAAATAAAGGAACATAAAAACAATTAATGAAAATGATCAAACCAGAGGACAGACATAAAGTCATATTTACAAACAATGAAATACACCAATGGAAATGAACTGTCCAACACTTGTTGTTTACAAGTTTGAAAAGTAGCGAGAAGAAGAGGTGAGGTGAAGCCATTGGATGAATTAAATGATATGAATAGGAAAACAGCTTTGTAGATGTTAGTGTATCACTTGGTGGTTTTACTTATTGATGGCCAGACAACCTTATCATCAGTTACACAGCAATGAGCCGTGGAATTAGTAATAAGCCTTGGAGCTATGTGTTAAACAGTCTAGTGTGTGTGTTTTACATGAGGTCTCCTTTGATAGCTGGACAGAGACAAGGCTAGTTATTTCTGTACTCAAAGGACTAACTGCCAAGAGGGCTGTCAACATGTGAAGACTTTTGCACAGCATTTAACACTGTGTGACACATTGTATGCTGTGTGTACTGTAAGCCATGAAACATTGGTAATTATTTAACCATGTACAACACATTGAAACCATATGTTAACAGGAGATTAGGAGATTTGCCTTTTTACAGCAATTCAGAGACCAGTGAATTGATTGAACACTCTCACTCCCACACACAGTGGTCGGCCAGTCCTAGTTTAGCAACGGTAACTAAGCATGGTAGGGCTGTCAAGCTCTATATTCCTCCACAGAGGTGGATGGCTCAAATTGGCTCTAAGAGCAATATTCTGTGCATAAAGGGTTTAAGGATTGCTTTTTTTCAGCATTTCAAAGAACCAAAAATTACAAGACTCAGTTTGAGCTTCGTCTTTTAACATTAAACAATTGAAACAGCCATTACGTGCATAAATAACAGTCTTTTTACATGGTTTCCCCTTCAGAATTAATCATTCTGACTCACTGTTTTCAAACAACTCAAGGAGCTTAGATTAACTACCCAGCTATCCAGCAAAAGCTGAACAAAATATTCTAGCACTTGATTATGGAAGTTTTGTTGATGTCAGTGCTTTAGAAGTTGAGATTTTTTGTCAAAGTATTGGGAAACATTTTTTTGAGATTATGACCAATAAAGATGGTTGCATAGGAGAAATATATAGACGCAAACTGACAAGGATTAGTCAAAGACACATATTTATGTATATTTACTATAGAAGCCATGTTATGGAAGCAAAATAGCAAAAAACTGTCTAGTGTTTGATAAAACAATGTTTTTTCCTGCAGTGTCTCTTCTTAAAATACAACATACATGCTTACACCAACATGCATGTGGTCTCCTTAACAATATACCAACATGTCCAACATGCGACGACCAGTCATGTAATTCCATGATGGTCATTCGTTTGCTGCTGTAACAGCCTCAGCTCTTCTTGGCCGGCTGTCAAAAGGCTTTTGGAGCGATGCTGCAGGGGTTTGCTCCATCCAGCCAGAGCAGAGACTTAGTGAGGTCCAACACTGATGGAGTGATAAGGTCTGGCTCACAGTCAGGGGTTCAGATCCCTCCCCAGGGGGTTTGATAAGGCTGAGGTCAGGGCTCTGTGTGCTGGCTCTTCCAATCCAATATTGGAAATGCCCATTCTATAGACCACTGAGACCCAAACTGTTGTAGAATAAAGATGTGTTGTATTATTGTATTAAAATCAGAATCTCTCTTTACTTTCATTGCACAAAGTAGAACACAATTGAGATAGAACTAGAAGCTCTCATATTCAGCGCATCTTTTATAAAACAAAACAAATTAAGAATAAGTTAAAATTTAAAAAGGTATAAAAGTTATTAAAACAAATATATAAATATTACACAGTCAACCATTTGGCACTGATGCCAGTTTGGTGTGATGCATTTCAGGTGTTCAATTGTGCAGTGATAATAAATGCAGTGATATAAGTGCACATACTGTCTATATACAGGGGCTGTACTGTGTATGTTTGAATGTGGTGAGTGGGTGTTGTTCACGAGGCTGAATCACTGGCTCAGATGGTCATGCGGTAACTGGTGTGAAAATAGAACTCATAAATAAACATGTTTGTTCTTGTTTAAATGGGATTAATGTCTGTCTCTGGTGCTAAGGGCTTCTACCTCTTCTGTTTCTTCACAGCTGAGTTTCGGAGGCATCCCACTTCCTGGTAAACCCGGAACCTTTGTGAGGAAGAACTTCCACGGCTGTGTGGAGAACCTTTACTACAACGGGATCAACATCATAGACCTGGCCAAGAGACGCAAGCCACAGATACACAGCGTGGTAAGTTGCAAGGTTCAGTGTCAGCATATCAGACTACTTGTGTTTTTTTTTGTAAGTCAGCTGCTTTTACCTGCATTCAAATTGATCTGATTGTTTGCTGTCAACGTTCTCAAAGTACTTCAAACTAATATTTTGCATTTGTATATTAAGTTTTTTTTTTTTTACTTAAAAGCAACTTTTTGGATGGTATGTCCATGATAGGCTATTGAACTTGAGGTGGGCTCTGACTGTCTTTGCAGAACATAATATTCTCTGCAGTGTTTAAACACTTGGAGATGTAAGAAGGGGCTTGGCCATTTATAATCCATCTGACAGAAAATCCAAGTATGTGGTAGGGACTACAATTGATTCAATGGTATTTAAAGAGAGGGACAGTGGGCAAGCATACTGAATTGCATCTATTGGAATTCAGTATTATTATGTGGTTTAGTATAGAGCTACAGCGCTCACTGGAGAGGCATACACATGCTCGTTGGGTATCCTTAACTTTTACTACGCCTTGGTTACCTTAGAGGACAAAAACGTCCTCTCCCTATAAACTGCCATAAAAACATTATACATTAATATTTTTTTCTACTTTTTTTTTTACAAACCTTTTATCCCACTTGACCTCTTCACATACATATCAAATATTCATTCATTTGTAATTGCTTTTAACCCTTTACATGCAAGTTTATGTGACGACGTGAGCCATTTTTATTTTAAAAAAACACAATAATTGAAAAATTTCTCATATAATAGATGCAAAGTGGATTTTTTTGAGTGGGATAATTAGACTCTAGGATATGTTAATGATTTGCAATAAAACTGCTTTTGATATATGTTTAGTATTTGTGCAGTCACAGATGCAAATAAATACTCCCTCTCATGACCTTAGAGGACAAAAACGTCCTCTCCCTATAAACTGCCATAAAAACATTATACATTAATATTTTTTTCTACTTTTTTTTATTAAAACCTTTTATCCCACTTGACCTCTTCACATACATATCAAATATTCATTCAGTTGTAATTGCTTTTAACCCTTTACATGCAAGCTTATGTGATGACGTGAGCCATTTTTATTTAAAAAAAACACAATAATTGAAAAATTTCTCATATAATAGATGCAAAGTGGATTTTTTTGAGTGGGATAATTAGACTCTAGGATATGTTAATGATTTGCAATAAAACTGCTTTTGATACATGTTTAGTATTTGTGCAGTCACAGATGCAAATAAATACTCCCTCTCATGACCTCCCTATAAACTGCCCTAAACACATTATACAGTAATATTTTTTTCTACTTTTTTTTTAAAACCTTTTATCCCACTTGACCTCTTTACATACATATCAAATATTAATTCATTGTTAGTTGCTTTTGACCTTTTAATTCCAGTTTCTTTGATGATGTCAACAAAGTAACAAAGTAAACCTGCAGCCACCTGAAAACCCACAAATTGCACATTACAGCTGCACACATATGCATACGCACAAAGACACACACACATACACACACAGTAATTTCACAACACACACACAGACACAACCCTAAGGTATCCATATGGATCCACACTTTCCATTAATTTCTCATATTTCTTATGTTTAGGCCTGCAACTCTAAAACATTACAAAAAAGTACAAAAATGGTTTTAGGGAGCATATTTGATCCTCAAAAAAAACTGGAGAAAATAAATGATTGAGCTAGATAGGGCTAAAAAAGCAATTTTGGTGTCTTAAGTGTTGGATTATTGCCTAATATCATCACATTTACATGTGTTTGTCATCATGGCTATGGTTTGAAAAAATAAAGTTTAAATTGGGCCATTTTTTCCATACACGTTTGAGTTTGTAAAGTTTGGCTGTGTGTACACAAACACACACACTATATTTTCTCAATACACACATATGCACCACACACTAGCATCCCTACCATCACACTCACACCATTTAGGTTGAATTTTTTTTTCTATTGCACTGTGGGGGGCAGGACCGACAACCTGGAAAATTGCTTGTAATTCAACCCTATGCCAAATATAAGGAAATGGCTCAAAATTTTGATGGTGTTGAAAATGATCAATTTTGATGCTTTGTGTCTAGGATGAAAGCATAAAATCATTGAAAAAAATATTTTATGCTGTAATGACAGCAGGATCAAATTGGTGAAAAAAGGCCATTTTGAATGGGAGTCAATAGGGGACAAAAACGTCCTTAGGGAGCTGAGAGGAACAAAAAAGTGTACAGCCTTTATAATAGATGGTACAAAGTTGCTGAGTAGAAATAAACAAACTATTAAAAAAAAATAAATCCCTGGCCAAAAATATTTCAGCTAACATAAGCACAGCCAAAGTTATACACAAAAAAGAGCGTAAAAAAAGTGCGAAAGGACAAAAACGTCCCCAAGAGCACCAAAGGGTTAACTGAGGTGGTCAACTCAGTTTAGGAAATCATGTAGCTGCAGGAAAATATTCAAATGATGTTTATTATGTTTGGCTTCTGTGTTTAGCCTTTTAGCTAGAATTAGCTGATTAGCTTGTACAACTGCTGCTGATGCAAACATAAATAGCTTTGCAGTAATTCTCTAATTTGAACATTTTAACCTGATGATGGCCGTATGGTTAAAAAGTCAGGTTTATCAAAGTCATTAAGATTCATCATGTAGGTGCTGTGAATGGATGTGCTACATGTCATGGCAATGCATCCAGTAGCCTAGCATTCATTAAGATATTTCAAAGAAACAAAATGGTGGACTGACGGACCCTCAGAGCAGTGCCCCTAGTGTCATGAAAAATGTTTGCTTTAGTTTCCCCTTTGCTTGGTGTGAGGTTTCTCATTTTTGTCTCCATGTTGATTTGTGACCACATTTGACTAGTCAGGCTTAAGGTATTCTGCTCAGGAGAAAATACTGCCAAAAACAATCACACCATCCAATGTGAGCCTAACTACAGCATATCATTAAATCCAAGTGTGAATGGATTAATTTGAAGAGTCAACTTCACACACAAATCAGATTGGACTGTGAATATACCCACAAGCCACATCTCACCATCGACACCCACTGCCATTAAAACCTGATTGCTGCATTAAAAAGGCCTTTACTGACAACAGAATCACAGAGGTGGAGAAAAAGACTGTCATGATGAGAGCCGTAATGGAGTTTCAATGGGAGCGTCTGAGGTTGAAGGGAGAGAATCACATTGAGAGTCAAAGAGCTGTGATTGCTGCTGCTGCTGCTGCTGCCCTGGAGGCTCTGGCACTGATAGGACTCTGACCTTAGCAGACACCACCGCGTCCAAACCAAAAACCTTTTGCACTGCACGGAATTACACTGAAATGTAATGTGTACAAAAGCCATATTGGTTTAGAGCAAATAGGCTGCATGTCATGGATCCATGTTGGATTGGTTCTATATGGTCTTTTTCTACAGTTCTGCTAATTTTGGAGTTAAAACAGCCTCTGGACCATATGAACCGTATCACTATTATTCAATATCACAGGAAATTCTTTATTTGCCAAAAGTGACATAAGGATTGATGCCACTCTCATACCTGGAGGGTAAATAGGACGCTACGACCAGCAAGCCAGTTGTATTAGCTAAGCATAAAGACAGAGGGGAACACGGTACTTCTTCAGAACTTTGATGGAGTAGGTACCAGGTACTTATTTAACATTATGGAAAACCAAAAAAACAAGTACAGTTGAGCCGCTGTCATGTAATGGAAAAGCCTCATGAGCTCACTAACACTCTATGTTGTTTGAGATATCCCCTTTTAATTAGAGAGCTTCAGAGGAGCTGGTAGGCTGATTTAGAAAGCTTTGGACTGAGCCATACTAGATGTTGTCCCAGCTGTTTCCAGTATTAATGCTAAGCTTATGAAATATTCTCCTGGTTAAAAATAGATAACATGACAGTGGTATATTTCTCATCTAAGTCTCAGCTGTGCAACCCAAAAATGAAATGTCCAACCATTGCTTTGAATGTTTTTAATTGAATTAGATTTTATTATCATAAACTTTAACATGCTGCGGCCCTTATTATGAATTCATATTTTAACCACAGTAGGACAAACAAAATGCTGATGACCAGTTGACAATAGATGATGAATGATTCACATTAATTGATTAAAGGTCACATTTAATTCACTTGGGGTTACGACAAGGTCTTGCTCTTGCTTCTTCTAACCATCTGTCCCGCTTTTGTGCACACACAACATGCCATTTAATTCCTGACATATCACAATTAATGTATTCATGAGACCAGATTGCCCTTACATGTAGCAGATGATGCATGTAATTATGTGGAAGTTTTTTAAAATTTTTGTACATTATTTGTTACGAACAGTTTTGAACCTGTTGAGCGTACTTTATACCTATACAAAAATATAGCAATAAATATACATGGTAAAATTCATATAAATAGATTTTTTTGTCCTCCATGGCAATGTGACCTTCTCATGTGTGCAATTGATTTTTTTTTGTTAAAAACATTATTGCGTGTGTTGAGTGTTCTGTTTTCATTTTCTGTAATCGACAACAAGAAATAACTGGCAATGTCATACATGTACAGAATACTTGATAAAAAAATATAAGTGTTTATTATTTCTATTTTGTTCTGTCGTCCTCCAGGGCAACGTGAGCTACTGGTGCTCCCAGCCCCAGCTGGTGTCCTGCACCTTCCTGAGCTCCAGCAGCAGCTTCCTGTCTGTGCCGTCCTCAGCGTGGGCCAAGGGGGGATTCTCTGTGCGCCTCCAGTTCAGGACGTGGAACACAGACGGGCTGCTGCTCTTTGTTACGCTGGAGCCCCAGCCCCAGAGGCTGACGCTGCACATCAGCAACAGCCGCCTGCGTCTCACCCTCCACAGAGAGGGCAGGCAGAAGTCAGAGGTCTCCGCTGGTGAGTCCACCGGCCACACAGAGAAAATGGATACATGGATTGAATAACTACAGAATGTTTTTAAGGACATTGCAGGATTTTCTTCACTCTCAATTCTGGGAACGGGAGAGGTTAGCAATGGTTTCCCACAGACTGTTTGACCTCTACTAGTGCTATAGAGGTGTTTTTCCCCTGTTTGGTGCTACACAGCCCTTCTAATGTTTTCACACTATCCCAAGTTTTTTTTTCTTAAATATGCAGCAATGCATCAGCAAAGACAGTGAAGAAGGATACCTCAGGCAAGAAAACAATGAAGTAAACAATGTTAGATATGGAATACCTTAAACGTCAGCGTTGTAAATGTTTTATTAGGGAGAAAATGCATTCAGCACGTTCCTTATAGAGCTCAAGGACTCACTCGCTGAATGTAAACACAACTTCTGTTTGTTGACAAGAAAACTCCACAGGGCCTCTTTAAGTGAACCACTGACTCCCAGTGAACCACTGTTTTCTGCATTCATTAATAAACCTTCTAAGGAAAGAAAGAGTGGGAGTCAAGCAAAGGCTTTACATACATATGGTCTGCAATGCAACTTTAATACAAATTCATAGACCTGCTTTAACCTTAAACTTGACCTTAGACATGAAAACAGATGGGCCGTTTTTTTTTTCATCTGACTTTGTGGGCAGCGTTATAGACACACACATCCACAGGAGCGTGCTGACCCCAAGATGCCCTTTGTTCACAATCTGGACTGCACCAACTCCACCTGGCTGCTTGTTTGTCTGCTTCACCTTTTTACAGAGACAAAGTAGGAAAGAAAAGACAGTGCTGACCTTACACACAATGTGGGGACAGGACACGTTAGCAAGTTCAAGTCATTTCATCTGATTTACTTTGACTTTTATCACCTCTGTCTTCCAAACAAACTAAAATATTTTCCTGGAATAATTCTGAGAAACATATCCTTCAATCCTCCATATTGGATTGCTTATCAAAGATAACACAGGCAAAGGTGATTGTTTGGAGGAAGGCAGAGCTTTCAGCAGACAGTGGGCTTCAGGGAAATAAAGATAGAACCACAGCTAAGGGACAGTATTCCCTTTTATATCATTTACCTCAGGCTGCATTAAATTACCCATCTGCACAAGTTGCCTCAGAGCTGCAACACACGAGGCTTATGACCTACAGGCGTCTTGTCTTTTGAAATAACACACAACCAGAGTAAGTAAAAGTTTGACGGCAAATGAATTTAGCAGAGTACAGAGGTAGACTGGAATAAGTTTGATATGGATTGACTTCAGTAATAAGGTATATTCATTGTATCTATTTATTTTCCTATTTCATTTTCCTCCTCCTTGGGTGGATTTTTGGAGGTCGCAGATGAAATGGTTATTGAGCTTAAAGCTCTGATAGCATCTTGGTTACACATTCATTGGAGGGCTCTTCCAACTGCTAAGCAACACAAC
The DNA here is from genome assembly GCF_949987685.1 of Ammodytes marinus. Lineage (NCBI taxonomy): Eukaryota > Metazoa > Chordata > Actinopteri > Uranoscopiformes > Ammodytidae > Ammodytes > Ammodytes marinus. The sequence goes on from NC_137216.1 coordinate 27,010,385, forward strand.
AGCAGCATTTTGAAAGTACCGACAGATAATCCCTGGGATATAGTCTGTAAATGTGTATAAAATGCAGATTTGCCTTGTGTGAATATGCTGCATCTAATACAGACATTGTGTGTGTGTGTGTGTGTGTGTGTGTGTGTGTGTGTGTGTGTGTGTGTGTGTGTGTGTGTGTGTGTGTGCGTGCGTGCGTGCGTGCGTGCGTGCGTGCGTGCGTGCGTGCGTGCGTGCGTGCGTGCGTGCGTGCGTGCGTGCGTGCGTGCGTGCGTGCGTGCGTGCGTGCGTGCGTGCGTGCGTGCGTGCGTGCGTGCGTGCGTGCGTGCGTGCGTGCGTGCGTGTGTGTGTGTGTGCGTGTGTGTGTGTGTTGTAAATTCCTTAATTTAATTTGGATCAAAGTGTAATGCTAGCCCCGTGTGAAAAGAGTGCTGGCTGCCTGGAGCTGTTGGAAATCTCCTCTTTGATAGATAGTGCTAAACCACAGTGAGCAACAGTACCTTTTCAGACTGCCACATTACCATAATCATTGGTTACATGAAATTGCTGCACTAGAAGTCAAAATCCATGCATTTCTATAGATATTCCATTTTTTTCTTACATTTTAATTAAAGGTAAATCAAGTTCACAGATTATAGTAGAAAGAATAAAGAGTATATGCACCTTTTCTCTCCACTCTCCTCCAAAGGTAAAACAGTGTCACATGCCTCCCGGCAATGTCAAAACGTGGCGCAGCAGAGGTGCCTCAGTGCAATCATTAAAGCATGCTGCAGGGCTCCGCAAAGTTGTATTTTAAATCATGACACATTTTTTCTAAATATAACATCCGGTTCATCCCCACTCTCTCTCCAACTTTTATTAAAAACATCCCCTCGTTGTTTAAAAACTCTTTCTTTTCTGGTTTGACGAATGGAAAGCAGAATAGCTGGAGGAGAAATGCAATTGGGCCCCTGTTTGATAAAGTGTGTACTTGAGCTAAGTGCATGAGAGCATTAATGTGGAAAGAATATTGATCTCAATCTTCTTCTGTTCATCCCAGGGATGATTTGCTCCCACGCTACGGGCCTAATTTTCACACAAGCAAAACCCTTATTGTCTCAGTGTTGAAAGGGGAGATACATTTGCTGGTGTCTATAATGGCTAACCACATCAAAAATGAGCCATTTTAGATATCATTCACCCCAGTCTGCATGTGGCCACTTTGGGGGTTGTCAACTACTGCGTTCCAAATCACATACTCTTTCTTTTTACAATTCTACGTACTACAGCTGATCATAACAAGTATGTAGTGTGCATGCAATAGGCTACAATCGGGACACACTTTTACTTATTGATTTCATCATAACATCACACCTTGATCTTGCCTCTTGCTTATATATCCGTCTCATCGCTGGTTGTTTTCATACGAAGGCTCTGTCGTGACATCAATTCTGGTGTGCAGTGGATTATGGGTCAGAATTGCCCAAAACAAGCTGCTGATTTCCACACTAAATATCACGTCCAGTACATGTTGTGTATTTTTAAGCATGCATCTGACCACATTTATTGAGACATCCTAAATATTTTTCTACCTTACTAAATAGCAGGGAAGTATGGGTATTGGAGCCCAGTCTGCATGTGTATTTCCTGGAGGCAGCAGTGGGCTCATAAGTAAAGTGTCAGACAGAAGAAAAATGTGCAAATGTTTTCTTAACAGCAACAGTCACACACACACACAAGATCTGTGTCCTAGATAGCACTTTGACACCTCAAGCTTGGCCAGCAGCCGGACAGCAAGTTGATGATGAGATATACAGTATATATGAGCTGAAAGGAAGACGGTGTGTGTGTGTGTGTGTGTGTGTGTGTGTGTGTGTGTGTGTGTGTGTGTGTGTGTGTGTGTGTGTGTGTGTGTGTGTGTGTGTGTGTGTGTGTGTGTGTGTGTGACTGTGTGTGACTGTGTGTGACTGTGTGTGTGAGTGAGTGTGATTTTGTGTGTGTCCCTTGTGGCTACACTGCTTCTTATTCCATGAAACAGTCAATGGACTGGAGGACAAAGCGCCCGTGGCATTCACAGTCTTTGGGGATAAAAGCTTGTGCCGTAAGCGAAGGCATCATTGGAACGAGTTCATGTGATTGTTAGACTCCTCACTAAAATAAGTCCCAGTGTGTTCACTCTGCATGACCAGTGTCTGGTCCCAAGCCACAGCACAGAGCAGGCTGGATGCTAATGTAGTCTGGGAACAGGCCAATGTAGTGAGGAGAGAGAGGTGTGGCTGGCTCAGTAGCCCTGCGTTCCAAATCACATACTCTTTCTTTTTAATACACTACATACTAAAGTAGAGATGGGCCACAAGAGAGAAAAAAAATCAGATAAGGAAGTTTTGTTTCACTATGTTGAGAAATGTCAAGAATAAAGACGAATACTCCAAAATGCTATTGGAGTTAGTGGGCCATTTATGTATTTTCAGCATACTACAATTGACATGCATGTATTGGGACATCCTAAATCTTTTTTGGCATAATTAATAGTATGGAAGTATGGGAATTGGAACGCAGGGTAGCTTTCATTCACAGCTGCCATGTTGAGAGGGCACAGCTCACAGCTCTGTGACATGAGCTGTCAATTTAGTTGGCTCATTACGATTTTGGCTTTGTACATGTATTACATGTTTTAACTGAATGGATTCATACTGATATTCCGTTGGATTTCTCTTCACAGGTATCAGAATATTGGGTCAACTGTCTATTGTTTGAAACAAGGACAGAACAGGTTTTAATAGAAAGGGGAAATATGGCTCGAGGGGACAAAGTTGGCTGAAATATCACAACTTATAATGAGAATACTGTATGTTAGCAGTTATTTTTTTTCTTTTCTTTTTTAGCAACCTGGCAGGTAATTTACCTAATGAGAATCAGAGTGGTTATATATGGGGCGCTAATGGTTAAAGGTGATCTGGTGACATGCATAGTACCTGCATGGTAATGGTGTCATGTCTCTGACAGGTAAGGCAGGTTTATTAATAGCACAATTCAGACACAAGGCAATTCAAAGTATAAAAGTAAGTAAAAAGTGTATTATTTCCCACTCAGTATACCACCAGTATAACATTATACCATTCAGTAGTTGATGCTGAATTCTAACTTGGGATGCACCTGCTGTATTTTTTAGAATATATTAAGAAACACGAAAACACTGACGTCAGATTTTTCTCTCATAATTCACATCTAATTTGTCTCTAAACTATAGAATCTGCAGTAAGATTTTCTTTGACGTGGCAGAGCGCAGGAGAGAGAGTTTTTTTAGTTCTGAGGCTCGGAGCTTGAAGGCCTGTGACTGTCTCGTGCGTCAGTGGAGCGGAAACTGAAGAACCACGCTGAGAGGAGAAATCTGTGGATTTGAAGGCAGCATTGGCAGCTCATTCAAATTAAAATAGCATCAGATGTCTATCTCTAACGGCGGATTATGCATTCCTGGAGAACGCTTGTTGTCAAAATCCCTCTTTGTCAAAATCATTGAATATCTCCTCATGGTCCGCTCCCTGTCCGTACTGTGTGTGAGCGCTGAAAATAAATCTGTGGTAATACACAGCCTAGGCTCTGTAGACGGGCATTTTGCTATCTACGGTGGACCTCTTTGTTTACATAGCCTACCAGTTTACAGAGCCTAGGCTTTTCTTCAGGGCACACACAGTACGGACAGGTAGCAAATTGTGAGGAGATATTCACTGGTTTTGACCAAAAGTGATTTCCACAGCAAGCGTTCTCCAGAATTGCTGACTGCACCTTTAACTTATCCCAACCTTAAGTTAAATGCTAACGTTTCTAGGTTGTTCTGTGTATTTTTCATGCTGCCATGGTAACACAGTTAATGGTGGCTGTTGACTGAACCACTGACTGTGACTATATCACACATGAGAAAGTCTTCACAGCCTCTGGGTCTACAGAGAAATGGACCCAACAAATAAATATCTCTTTCTGTGCGACAGGCTATTAACAGATTGTTCTATTTGAGGCTTTTAATGTGAAATGTTCTTCTGCAGGTCAGCGGGTCAACGACGGCTTGTGGCATTCTGTGAGTCTGGAGGGAAAGAATCTACAAATCACTTTGACTGTGGACAGTGAACCGGCCACTACCATCGAACTGTGGGACCAGCTGGAAGCAAGAGGAAGCTTTTATTTTGGAGGTGTGTGGATTATTGCCATGTGTTTGCAATAGGAGAAATACACAGATGCAAACATACACATTTAAGTCACATGAACACCTATATGTACAAGTTGGACCTTTTTATTTAACTAGTGTAAAATAAGACATGTTATGGAAGCAAAATAGACAAAAATCTACAAAATTCACCAGTGCATGAAAAAGCAATGTTCCTCCCTGCAGTGTACCCTTAACATGCCTTGATTGTGTGTAGAGCTTGTATAGTAAAGTGAATGGTCTCATCATGTGTCATTCCCATCCAGGCTGTTCCACCACGGACTGCCAGTCCCTGACTCCAGGCTTCCAGGGGTGTATGAGGCTCCTCTTCATCAACAGCCAGCCAATCAACATCAACCATGTGCAGCAAGGGCTGATGGGAAATTACAAGGATCTTCAGTTTGACACCTGCAATATAAGAGACAGGTAAAGTGGGTTCTGATTTACCTTGTTATTTAATTAGTGGACAGTTCTTACAGAGAACGTTGACATCCACCAGTCAAAATGTGTCTGACGTGGAAATCTGTTAGACATTATCCAAGTTAGCAGGAGGGAGTTCTTCATCTTCACATTGTTAATTTGTCGATGGCAGTGTGTGTGTGATTGTGTGAGCCCGTGTGTGTGTGTGTGTGTGTGTGTGTGTGTGTGTGTGTGTGTGTGTGTGTGTGTGTGTGTGTGTGTGTGTGTGTGTGTGTGTGTGTGTGTGTGTGTGTGTGTGTGTGTGTGTGTGTGTGTGTGTGTGTGTGTGTGTGTGTGTAAGTCCCTGACATCTTGTCCTATAGAGACAAACATGCTGACAGGATCATCCAATTAAGTCTCAGCAGAATGTGAGCAACACCTTCCCAGGCTAGAGGACTATGCTAACAAGCTGCTCCCTATACTGGCCTATGTGTTGCATCCCTCCCTCTCCCTATCCCTCATTACTGCACACAGCTGTGGGCTCTGTGAACGGGGATTGACAGTATGGACCTACCAGCTCAATGGATGTCTGCATGTGGCTGGGAACGTTTATATGGAAAGAGACAAACATGTGTAAACTGTATATGTTTTTCTCTTCTCCCTCCTACGTTGTATTCACCCTGAGGAGATGTGTCAGGTTTCAAACTACCTGCTTTCTAGTCCAGATTGTTGGCTGTCAGAGGACGTGCAAACACAACAGCGCTGTCAGTCTGTGATGTCAGCGGACAGAGAGGGGGGGGGGGCACTGTAGGAAATGACACAACGATAGAATGAGATGTTCTCTTATTCAACACCTGAGTTGCATACTAATCTTCCACACTTAAGGCCAGATCCATAAATAATGGCTCGTGCCAGCGCTATGGTTTGCCTGGCATTAGCACCTGCAATCTGCCCTGTTTTAGCACTTTATCCACAAAATCATTTAGCGGTCTAAACGATGTTAAATGGCACCACTATAACTGCCTGTGGCAACAAGGCGTATTTGCTTAGGAATGGGGCAATGTTGTGTACCCAGGACACTTTCTGCTTGGCAGTGCAGTTTTTAGGGCAGTTCACCCTTGGTGCATAGCAACAAGGGCCGCGTTTCCCAGAATCGATCGTTCTTTGGGGCCAAAGAAGGGTCGAAAGAAGGGTTCGCCAAAGAACGAGCGTTAAGATACGGGTGTTTCCCAGATGGCTTCTTTGGTGCCTTCTTTGGAGAACGCGTAAGTTGAAGCGAAAGAGGCTCTTTGGTGGGAGCTGTCCACCGCGGTCGTGCTGAAACTGAATAAATCGATGCCAGGCGAATCGATCACCCACCTCTTTATCAGCGCATAAGTCACACACAGCGCCCCGTGGTCACCCCCACACAGGTGGAATTAGGCTACGCATGTATCGTGTGTGTGTGGGGGTGTGTGGGTGCGGGGGGGGGGGGGGGGGGGGTGTGGCAACAAGTGTATCCAAGTAGTAATCAAGCCCATTAGCGCATATATACCCCGTGGATAGGCACACACATGTGAGAGTGGAAGAAAGCGGCAGAAAAAGAAACAAGTGGGCACCGTCGTTTACCGCGGAGGAGATGGGCGTTAGTGGACGAGGTCTGGCAGCACCGGGCAGTTTTATTCGGGGGAACAAGGGGCAAAAAGAACATCACGGTGAAGAACCGTGTTAGGCAGGCCATAGCCGAAAATATGTCCCCCTCCATCCCATGTGGCCTGCGTGACTGGCGTGCTGTGAGGAAGAAGTGGCAGGAGTTCCAGAACCAAACAAAAAGGAAGAGTGCGAAGGTTTCACTAATCAATCTCCCTTCGTTGCAGGTGATGCAGACGCCCAGTAAAGACAGCGCAGAGTAACCCCTCCCCCATATGGTTTCAATAAACTACTTTGGTTTCCTTTTCAACCATGTATTGTGTGGATCATTTTGCATTGAAATGAGAGTGTCAAACCTATAGCAACAAAAAGTCCCAGGCAATTTGTAATTTATCTAAGCGTAGGTTAATGACGTGTGCGTATAGTGTGCCCTTTCAACAGCATTCCAGTGCCAGACTTTCAGGTAAAGCACTCGGACACTGCAGCAATAATCATAGTGTGCAGGACGTTACATGTAGCCTACATCTGCTGGTTCTGTTTATTTATTTCAGCCTTCAGGCCAGAGAGTATATGGGTGATGTGGTGGTTGTGGGTTTATGGTTTAGTGATCAGTGCTTGGTGACTGGTGGTAAAGGGGTAGGGGCTGGGGGTTGTTGGACCTCAGAAGAGGTTGATATGTTCTTAAAAACGCAGCGCAGTCAGAAGCTGCATCTCCGGGGGGCTGAAGGAAAAATTGCATGTGTGTGGAGACACCAGAGTGATCAGCCGTTGGATCTCCGCACGGCAGGGGCAGTCGGTACTTTGCCTGGACGGCCCGGTCTGATAGCACGTCCAGTGGGGAGAAGTGCCGACGCACGTATGCATTTATGTAAACCGTCTGGCTTCGCGCACGGCGAGGCTGTTGTAATGCAGCCATGGTTTCTCACACGCGCGGACTTTGGCAACGCCTTTATAGCAGGTGGAGCCGCTCTGGATGAGGTTCAGCTGAGTTCAATTAAATCTGTTTCCTTGATATCTGTCAAATGCCACAGGGTTGTGGATGTTTTTTTATGTGTAGTACTATAAACTCACATGTGTGTGGAAAACGTAAACGTGTAATTCATTAAAACATTTTTTTCTCTACTATTAGTTTATGTTTATTGCGCCAGGTCCGCATTGAACATTGTTTTATTATTTCGAAAAGTGGAGGAAATAAATTTCCCTGACGCAGCATGATCACTGACGATTTGGTCGCTAAGAAAGGTTGAAAGAGTGGGTCAGCTCCGTCTTTCAGTTCCATCTTAGTGAAAGTACTACTTTCGCTAAGAACGAATCTGGGAAACGCATTCTTCTTTCACAGCGTTCTTAAGAGCGCTCCAAAGTAGTACTTTGCCCAAAGAGGCTCTTAACGATTCTGGGAAACGCGGCCAAGGTTGGTAAGGACAGTGAGCCAGAACCACAACAGTGAATGTGTCATGGAACCAAACCCATGAGCAAATAGAGATGAGAAGTTGTCTAAAGCTGCTGTAGTGATTGATAGCTCTGTGTGGGTTTGTCACTGAAAATGACAGTGTTTGAATTAAATGTCATATCACTCATGGGTAATATAAACAGTATTGATTATGGAGAAGAACAGCACTTTAGTTTACTGTTCGAGCACAAAATATTGCTATGACATCTCACCAAATAAACGTATGCAGAGCTGCAATACAATGTGTGACTTGGTACAATGACCCACACTTTTTTTCCCGTTCTTTCTTTGAAGTCTTTGAAACATTGCAATTTGCAAGACTTGACGTGAGGCTGCTGTACATTGCATTGATGTTAACTTTAATTTCTCTTACTGGGACCCATTCAATGACCCCTAGCGTATAAGTAAATGTGTTTTTAGCAGAATTAATCGCCTTTTCTTAGTGTGAAATTAAAACCTTGTGACTGGATTTGTGGTCAGTCAGTGTGCACTTAACTGTGCCGGCTTCTGTAATTCCATGACTTGGAAGGGCACACATGAACAAGAACAGAAAATAGCTTGATTGTAATTAAAGCAGTGACTGCAACCTTATCCGTGTTGCGGCTGCAGCCCTGCTCCGCTGCAGTTAATAGGTGGGAGAGGAAAGTGTATGAAATTATAGATGCACGCTTGAAAGGCCGGCAATTATGTGAAACTGAAGCAGGCTTTAGGAAGGGACTATTAATCAGGAGAGAGAGAGGGTTTGAAAGTTCTGTGAAGCACTCATTGTGTCAAAATCCCATTAACGGCCATTCTTAGTCTTGAAGGTGACAGTAATGCTTTTATTTTTAGACAAACACCTTTGATGTGTCAGCCATTTTTTATATACAGACAAGGGCACAGTGTCAGACAGCATCATTCAACAGCTGTTTGGATTTTTTTTTTTTTTTACCGGAACGTGAACAAGAAGTTAATTAGTATATTGGGTTTGTTCCATAAAATAGCTGCTATGGTATCTATCTATGAAATGTTAGAAAACATTGGAATGTATTTATTTGTTTATTAGTTGTTGATGATTATTAATAGTTAATGTATAAAGCCAGCACATAACGTATTCAATGAATGTTATAACATAAAGACATTCAATTTACATAAATGACGCAATACATTTATATACTGTGCATCACCAAATAAACTGATGATGAAGTCATTTATGAGTTCGAAAGTTACCCACACTTTTCACTGTTTTCTCTTCCTTTCTTGGAAGTCTTTAGACACATTAATTTAATGTTTATTTATTCTTTATCTTATTCATGACTAATCAATATACATGTTGGAAAATTACCGAAATAAACTAAATTCAAAATAAACTTAATAAAAAAAATATAATGATTATAAAAATTCACATTGTGAGACAGCATCATTTCATATCTGTTTGTATATTTTTTTTTTCAGAACTTGAACTTGCAGTAAATGAGTCTATTGGGTTTGTTCCAGGGCTGATGTTCATAATTGCATAAACACCAGACTAAAGGGAGCAGTGAACTGGGGTCTCACCTACCTGATAAATAAAAGATCAGTTTTCACAGAAATGAACAAAAGCAGTGTCTCCTCTGGTTTCCTAATATGAAAAGCCTCAGAGGTTTTGAATGAGCTCGTGTTTCACTGCCAAGAAATGTGTTTTTTTCTGATTGCAGAGGCAATAAATTTGGAGCCAAGATAGAGCCAAAACAAATTATTCGATGTTTCATCACACATAATTAGCAACTATTAGCAAATTATTTTGATAATCAATTATCTGGCTCCAGCTTTTTAAATGTGTTAATTTGCCTCTGAATTAAAAACAATTGTTTTAATTCAACAGCTGTCTAGGCTGAACAAACATTATATGGGCTTTTTTTTAAATAAAAATACAGCCTATGTTAAACAAATATCTTTGTTATCTCCTGTCCAGATGCCTTCCTAACCTGTGTGAACACGGAGGCCGCTGCTCTCAGACATGGGGCTCCTTCTCTTGTGACTGTTCAGGAACGGGATACTCCGGAGCCACTTGTCACAACTGTGAGCAGTTCATCTTTACTTTACTTTTCTGTCAAACTGGTCTCAGACCTGCTATTACACCCTCTGCACCAACACGGAGAGATTCTAGGTCTACTGAGCTGTGTCATTTGATTCAGACACACACACACACACACAAACACACACACACACACACAAACACACACACACACACACACACACACACACACACACACACACACATATATGTATATACACAGTGTATATCTATCTATATCCATATACAGTATATAGATAGATATATAGCCCAGACTTGCCGAATTTAGATTCATGAGGGATTTTTTCATGATGGTGTCATCTCTTTCTGACACCTGCCATGTGTGACGGCTGTTGGGAACTCTGTGTGAAATTCCCCTGCTGCAGAATACTGATTTCTTGTTTGTATGCAGCAGACAGACACAGTTGCCTTTGCAAGTCAGCGGGGAACATGACAGATTTAGACCCACTGATTAGAATTAGATTTTGTTATGAACACAGTCGTGATCAACTTTCTCCAAAACCCATAAAGTCAACTGTACATCTGCAGCTCAAACTTGGCTATATGAAACTTGCAATAACTCATAGACGCTGTACTAATATGATAATATGTTTGTAACATGTTGAGTATTGTGTCTTATGTAGCCGTTCAATACAAGATAAAAACACAAGTGGAATGGATTAACAATATTGTTTCCCCTATAAGCTGCAAAGTATTAGCCTATAGCTCCCCAGCTTACTACCTACAGCAGTAACCTAAGCAGTCATCACTTCAGAAGCTAAGTAGGATTACATTCTTAATGACTTTGTGTGGTTACATAAACTAAAGAATGCAATAGCATACCACTGTGTCAGTCCTCATCCTAAAAGCCTTGGTGTTAGGCTTTTCTTAATGCACTATAATGGAAATGTATTATTTGAAATGACAAACAAACTATTTAGTCTAAGTATGGATCATCAAAACAGAGTTATCAAGAGAATGCAACAGTTTTCATCAAGTGAATATTCAAGAGCCTTTGTGTAGGGTTCTTATTTTAGAGGCTCAGGTGGAAACATCAAAAACTAAACCAAATCTGTAAACTGCATAATGTGCTGTGCAAGAACAGAAAGTTATATTAACTGACGGAATCAGTTTGGTGACTGATTTTGGTGATTCAGTTACTGTTAATGTGAAAGCATTACATGTTCTCTAAGAAAATAAATCAAATGGAATTCAGTTCACTGTCCCTGTTCAACTCCTCCCTACAGTGGTAACAATGAACACACCTCACTATTAGCTCTCGCTCCAGTTGAAACTGTGTATCTCAGACAGGTTCAGGATTTGTAAAACATATTGGAAAACACACTGTGTCTCCAAAAGCTGACACTTCCATTTTGTCTGAAACATGAGAACAATAACTGATAAACAGTTCATAAATAAAGATAGATTTTTGGTTGTGTGTGTGTGCAGAGGACTGAGCCAGTAGAAAGCTGTTGAAGTGTGTGGGTGTTTGTTATTGGATAAAAACACAACTGACTCTTGTGTGCTCTCTGCTTCACCCAGCCATCTACGAGTCATCATGTGAGGCCTACAAGCTGATTGGCAGCTCCTCCGGCTTCTACTCCATCGATCCAGACGGGAGTGGTCCCCTGGGGCCCGCACAGGTGTACTGCAACATGACAGGTGAGGTGTGTGTGTAAGAGTGTGTGTGTGTATGTGTGTGTGTGGGTCTGGGTGTAGTTGTGGGCGCGTGTTAGTGTTTGTGTGCATGCGTGTGTGTGTGTGTGTGTGTGTGTGTGTGTGTGTGTGTGTGGGTGGGGGTGTGGGTGTGGGTGTGTGCGCGTGCGTGCGTGCGTGCGTGCGCGTGTAGGGTCAACTCACATTGAGAACACTCTGCATTGATCCGAACCACAATGGCTATCTGACAGTTGACCGTCAGGTAATAAATCATTATGTGTGTGTGTGTGTGTGTGTGTGTGTGTATTTAGTAATACATCATGATATGTGTTTGTGTTTGTGTGTGTGTGTGTGTGTGTGTGTGTGTGTGTGTGTGTGTATCCAGTAATAAATCAGTATGTGTGTGTGTGTGTTTGGGGGGGGGGGGTTAGTGTGTGTGTATCCAGTAATACATCATTATTGCCACTCAGGACAGTTCCTCAGAGTCAAGAACATTGCTGTTGGAAGTCAATATCTTTCGTAAAATGCCTACACAGTTACAATGCCACTATTGAGTATCTCAGGGTGATTTCCTCCAGTTAGTTTAGACTGGTGTAAGAGCTGTCAATCAAACCCTGGAGTGGACCAAACTACAGAGCAGAGATCACTTGAAAAGCTTTGGACTTGCCATCCACATTTAAGCGTATACTCTGACACTGTTCGTTTGTGGTGTTTAAAACAAAAGGGACAAACCATAGCATTACTCCACCCTGTATGTGATGTTAGAATAATTTTGAAAGCTATAACCTACTATTAAATCCATCTGTTGATTGTGAGCTGTTCAGCTCTTGAGTGTAGGGGGTTTTCCCAAATCAATCAGTCGGTCAATAGCACAAGGTATGATTGCAGTGTTTTTGTGCTTTGTGCAAGTATTTCTGTACAATGCTTTTTCATCTCTGTCTCTGTCAATATAAATTACATGTAGGTGAGCTGTGGCCTCATAATACTAAAATGGTTATGATAAGTTATTACATTAAAGTGCTGCATCACCTGCTGTCGGTTGACATAATTTTATTTCCCCATACTGGCCCTGAAGATGTCCTTATGATGCATGATGACTATCACCAACAATATCCAACCAATAAGTGAAATCAATGTTTGATAATAATAATAGTAATTCATCTTATTTATGGGCATCTTTCATAACACTCAAGGACACCTTAAAGTTAAGAGAAGCAAAAATACAGTTAAAACAGGCAAATATGGTTAGAACTATCAAATTGATAATTAAAGGGAAAAATATATTAGTTAGTGGAAAATCTCCACACCGTGGACAATAAAGAATTAACTAACTAACTAACTAACTAACTTTGTGGAGTTAAGTTATTTTGTAAAGATGTGGTGTGAACACGGCAAGACTATATTTTGGTCTGAGTCCAAGTGAACTACATTGCATAAGCTAAAGCACAGTGACACAGTCATTTAATCTATGATGGGGTCCTAAACTCTTATGTTTCTCATAAAAATATCCTTCCAGCTTAATCATGACAAGTCATTACTGTTAACATCCTGCAATATCCCGTCTTAAAAACTGGAATTAAAATTCTTCTGCTTTTCAGTTTTCCCCTTAAATCATTAGAAGCCATGGTTTATGAGATGAAAAAGTGACATGTCAAGATTAAAGCTTCACCAGATTACAAGTCTCTAGAGGCGGCCATTTCCATTAGAGCGTTGGGTCATTAAAGTCAAAAGGGTTCCTTCCCTTGGGAGCGCTAATCTGCTCAGTACATTTCATGGCCTTCTGCCATTAAATGATTAGGTATTAGGTTTTTAAACTGTGGAGGTCTGCTGTGGAAAGTGTGCAACATGTAAATAAGTTTCTACATCTACTGGAGACCATGAATATCCACATCAAATTTACCAGAAATTGTCCCATCGATTTTTGTAATGGCATGTATTTATAAATTGCTCAGGGAAAAGCTGTTAACGAAGGTTAAGGGGTATTGAAAAACAAGCGCTGGGCATCACAAATAGCCATACCATATTTAATTGAAACAGTAAATCTCATTATTGACAGCACAGTTGGCTTTGTGTAACATCTGTCATATGTTTTATAGCCTAGGAACAGTGATATTTTGAATTTGGAGAATCGGACCTTTCATTTTATATTATCGCCCCTTGAGACCCAGTGTCAGTTTGATCTTTTGATGGCGAGAGCAATATGTGTCTCCGTCTCCCGTCTGAACTGTCTCCTGGGATTTGACATGTGACAGACAGGGAGAGGGACACAACCTGATCCACAGTCTGCGCCACACACAGGACAAGACACATTCACTTCTGACACAGTGGAGACAGGATTCATCACCGCACTGTCACAACTTGATACCACCATTTTGTCCTTCTGCAAGGTTAATGTCAGGCTGCTTCCTATTGTCTGGTTCTGGCATTTTGTGTGTGTCCTCCCACACACATACACACACACACACACACACACACACACACACACACACACACACACACACACACACACACACACACACATACATACACATACATACACATACATGCACACAAACACACACACAGACACAGACACACACACACACACACACACACACACACACACACACACACACACACACAAATCTCAATCGTTCACCGGTAGAAGTGCCTCATCTTGACCTCAATTAAGGATTCTATTAGATATGTAAATAACTCTAAGCCCGCCAACCTGACGTGAATAATCTCAAAGTGGAAAAGGGATTTTCTCTGGTGCAGAGTAAACATGAAATCCACATTATGTAAACGGAGGATTGGAAATGGGATGGATTTCTCTTCTGATTTTTACTGGACAAACCCTTGACTCCCTTTGACTCCCTGTATCATTGGTGTATATATTAATGTGTATGTGGAGTGGAGGTATATATGCGCACATGTTGTACATGTATGTATATATATATATAGTTATAAATGTGAATACACACAATTTGCATCCTGCACATGGGATAAAAAAGGGATTAAAAAAGAAAAAAATCAATTGTATTCACAGCCTTCAGCAGTAAGAGTCCTTCCTCAGTGATAAGATCAGATCTGTAATGGTATATCTTCTGGATGTTAACGGCGTTTTAGATTGACAGGTTGGGCGGATGGAAAAGGTCATCCATGTGTTGTGTGGGAACAAGTGGACTCATTATGTTTTCAGTTATTCAACACTGCAAAGTGATTTGAAATGTCACGAGCATCACTGATGCTTCAGCCCAACAACACGGAACACATCGCTAACCCGCTAATGAACGTAGCCCACTGAGATGTACATTCAAATGCCACACACACAGAGGCTTATTTGTGCACATTGGAAAGCAGCTTCAGACTCGCCTGTTTTGTTTATATCCCCATTCTCGTTAAGTATGCTGCTGTATTTTGCCATGTGCTAATACTAATGCATTTCTGCATTGAGTCATTAATGAAATTGTATTTATTTGCACAACAGCCCTGTCTCGTCCAAATAAATGCAGTCAACAGCTAGGTATTGACTATATTAAAACATATTATATTCTGTCAACCCTGGGTGTGAGGTTAAATGATTAAGTGTAATAAAGTCTTTTGAAAATCATAAATCACACTTTTTCTCATTTCTGTCAATTATAATTACTACATTTACTTAGAAAACATATTATATTTTTGTATTAAGAGGAAATACTGAAATGTTAATGTGCCAATGTTGACGGGCTATTCTCTATAGAAGGTCTAGGAAGTTTGGAACAACAGATTAACATGTTGTTCAGAATGAGGACATTAGGTTCATGTCCACAGTACATTACAACAAACTTTTCTGTATTTAGAGTGAAAGCTGAGAACAGCTCTGAGACAGAGCCTACATTCTCCCCTTTACATAGATGTGTGTGTATGCACAGAGAAAGGTGTGGATGAGATCATGTTAACAGTCTATGGTGCTCACTGTGGCTTCATGCTAACACATGAACTTCTCTTCATTCAGATGAAAAGGTGTGGACGGTGTTGACTCACAACAGCATAGCTCCAGTGACAGTCCGGGGAACGTCTGTTCACAAACCTCACGTCATGACGTTCAACTACAGCGCCTCGCCACAACAGCTGCACGCCATCGTGTCGGGCTCAGAGCAGTGCCAACAGGAAGTGGTTTACAACTGCAAGAAATCCCATCTCTTCAATACTAAAGGTGGGTGTTCATTTTCAATAAATGTTTCAGTGAGCTGAGGTGTTTATGAACTGAGATCAATCATTGTTTTATGCCAACAAAAGCATTGAAACATATACAGTGACAGGCATATTGCTAGCTACAGTGGTGTTTTGTTACCATTTGTTTACATACCTATTTACAGAGCCTAGGCTGTACAACATTTGAAGTGCAAAATAATAAATAAATATGATTATTGTCTGCAGATTGTGAGGAGATATTCAACGATTTTGAAAAAAAAATGAATTTGAAAACAAGCGTTCTCAAGAATTGCTGACTCCACCTTTAAGACGAGGCGATCGCAAAGCAACAGTAGGAACACTAGTGCCTGTAGAGCCGGTCATCCACTGATAATGTCCACATGTTGAACCACTAGACTGTATATAAAAGGTTGACCCACAAATCACTCCCCATGGTCAGCCTTCACCTTGGGTGGTAGCTCCCTGCCATCAATGTGTTTCTGTGTGTCTGTCTGAATGGATGAACTAGAGGCTAATCATGAAATGCTTTGGAGAAAAGCTCTATATAAATGTTACAATGCTCTCTTCCAGGAATTTGTTCTGTAGTTGATTGTCCAATGCAGCGCCTTGCCAGAGGACGTCACATTGTGTTTGGTGCTTAAGTTGGCTCCCCTACTTCCACTGTCCTCAAAATGAATGAGGCGGGCTGCGTCTTTCCCACAGGGCTAAAAGTTCATCTGAACATTGGCGTGGATGTTGTTGTTGTGTGTTGATTGTCCTGTACTTGTGTAGCATCGGGGGGGGGGGGGGGGGGGGGCATTTCTTGATACATTGTGAATTGAAAGTCAGGCTGTCCGTGCTTTGTCATGTCGGGAGCTTGCTGCTGCCCTCTCCAACACCCTTGCCTTCTGCTTGGCTCCCCTTATTATATTTTCACAATAGCTGGAAAGGCAAAGCAAGGCAAGGCTCCAATCTCTCTGTGTGCATTCATCTTGAACCGCTCTGGCACCTATGGCATCCCCGACATTCAAACGTTTGCTCTTAAAAACATGAAACATTCATGAAGGCCCAGATTCTGTGCCGTTCCCCTGGGCGCCACGCGTGTTGCAAACAAACAAGTTCATTATCACACCAGACATCAAAAGGACACACAACACACAGGCCTATTTAACAGTTGCATAAACACTTTCAGAAATAGCCTGAATTTTCTGATGGTTTTTGCCTCTGTTGTTTGAGCAAAAAGACATCTCCCGTGGAAGGTGAAATGTGTCATTGTGCTTCACTTTGCTGAGCTTCTACACTGAACACACTGTTGACAACAAACACACATTAAGGAATATTCATATTCATTGTTGGACAAAACTGCACTTATGCTAATGTAGGGGCATTCTTATTACATTAGAATGCTGTTCTAATGTGATGTAGAACAGCAACAAGCACAAGGTCATATCATGTGTTGGCAAGTTGAGAAGAGAGTTTTTATTTGTTACCCTGCTAGAAAGTGAACCATACGTTTGGCCTATCCAGCCAGTAGCTGTTGAGATCTGTTTTTCCTTTTCCAATTAAAGAAAACCCTTGTACTGTGACACTCTTGTTGACTGCTTGAGATTGATGCAATTCAAATTGTTGCTGACACCTTGCTCTTGTTATTACGGTAAATGGCTTTTAGTCAGAAAGCGCCTGCCAAATGAATGTCATGTTATCTAATATCACCTCCACCAGAGTCTTACTGCCAACTGAAAGTTTTTATTAACATTTTCAATGTTAGACTAGTCTGAGAATATCCTGCAGGAGCACTCCGTTTGCTAGCAGCTCTCCTGTATTGTGTCTGTGATGAATATTGCAGACCCTGGTGGTTTGCCGGTGGGGGTTTGTGCAGCGTTACTGTCAGAACTCTGACTTCCACACGTTTGCAGTGAAGCGGATAGTTAAGATGTGTTCGGGAACAGCTCTCGTCAATACAATAGACAATGTGAGAGAGAGAGAGTGAGGCTCACCTCTCCTTCGGGAAGTATTGATTGCTGCTTTTTCTTATTTGTGCACCTGTTGTTCAGTGTCTGAGTTTAGGGTTGAAACAAGCAGCTAGAACACTATGGGAGAAGACATGTGGTGAGGACAAGGACAGAGATGGAGGGTAAAGACAATGGAGCATGTGCTATTTTCAACCTTTTGTCATGCAAATTCATTCATTCTCTCAAGCTTTATTTAATCTCGATAAATCGTTGAGAGCACAGCATGTTACAATTACATAATACACAAGTGAAACAAACAAGTCAGTCAATACAAACAATTAATTCATTTCAATGAAACATAAATAAATATATAAAGAATAAAATCAACCAACAATAGGATAAGAACAAGAGTGAGATACAAACCTAATTTAAAAACAGGTGCATATCGTGGTGCTCTGTTCTGTAACCAAGGTTCTAAATCGACCCATGGACACAAGAGTATTTCATTTGAGATTATCTTGCAGGGTATTCCATGAGTCGGGGGCACGGACGCCAAAGGTAGATCTACCCACTACAGTTGAAGCTCTAGGCACTTTGAATGTGAGCCAGTCGATGGTTTGTGTATGATAGGGTCTAGAGTTCCATTCTAATACAGGTGAAACTCGAAAAATTAGAATATCGTGCAAAAGTTCATTTATTTCAGTAATTCAACCTAAATGGTGAAACTAATATATTATATAGACTCATTACATTCAAAGTGAGATATTTCAAGCCTTTATTTGTTATAATTGTGATTATTATGGTTTACAGCTTATGAAAACCCCAATTCAAAATCTCAGAAAATTAGAATATTACATCAAATCAATAAAAAAAATATTTTAAATACAGAAATGTCCGCCCTCTAGAAAGTATAATAATGCATATGTACTAAGTACTTGGTTTGGGCCCCTTTTGCACGAATTATTGCCTAAATGCAGGGTGGCATGGATGCTATCAGCACTGCTGAGGTGTTATGGAAGCCCAGGTTGCTTTGATAGAGGCCTTCAGCTCGTCTGTATTGTTGGGTCTGGTGTGTCTCATCTGCCTCTTGACAATACTCCATAGTTTCTCTATTGGATTCAGGTCAGGAGAGTTGTCTGGCCAATCAACACAGTAATACCATGGTCAGTCAACCAGTTACTTGTGGTTTTGGCACTGTGGACAGGTGTCAAGTCTTGCTGGAAAAAGTAATTCAGCATCTCCATAAAGCTTGTCAACAGACAGGAGCATGAAGTGCTCTAAAATCTCCTGGTAGACAGCTGTGGTGACTTTGGACTTGATAACACAGTGGACCAACACCATCAGATGACATGGTGCCTCAAATCATCACTGACTGTTGAAACTTGACAGTGGTCTTCAAGCCCCTTGGATGTTGTGCCTCTCCACTCTTTCTTTAGACTGTGGAACCTTGATTTCCAAATGAAACGCAACATTTAATTTGGATCAGTGATGATTTGAGGTATCATGTCATCTGCTGCTGTTAGTCCACTGTGTTATCAAGTCCAAAGTCACCACAGCCATCAACCAGAAGATTTTTGAGCACTTCATGCTTCTGTCTGTTGACAAGCTTTATGGTGATGACAATTTCCATTTCCAGCTAGACTTGGCACCTGCCCACAGTACCATAAACCACTGGTAACTGGTTGACTGACCATGGTATTACTGTGCATGAATGGCCAGACAACTCTCCTGACTTGAACTCCAAAGAGAAACTATGGACTATTGTCAAGAGGAAGATGATACACACCAGACCCAACAATACAGACGAGCTGAAGGCCACTATCAAAGCAACATGGGCTTCCATAACACCTCAGCAGTGCCACAGACTGATAGCATCCATGCCATGCCGCATTGAGGCAAGAATTCGTGCAAAAGGGGCCCAAACAAAGTACTTAGTACGTATGCATGATTATACTTTCTAGAGGGCTGACATTTCTGTATTTAAAAACCTTTTTTTATTGATTTTATGTAATATTCTAATTTTCTGAGATTTTGAATTTGGGGTTTTTATAAACTGTAAGCCATAATAATCACAATTATAACAAATAAAGGCTTCACATATCTCACTTTGCATGTAATGAGTCTGTATAAGATATTATTTTCACCTTTAAAGTTGAATTACTGAAATAAATGAACTTTTGCACGATATTCTAATTTTTCGAGTTTCACCTGTATAATAAGGTGAGGTCATTAGGACAGTCTCTCTTTCTATAGAAACAGGAGGGCTGGCCGGCCACTGTTGATCCAAACTGGAACTACAATCCTGTTTTTGTTTCACTGTTTGCTTTTGTCTTTTCCACTTCGGCCTGTGGCATCAGTGTGTTAGCAGATCCCCAGGGAGTCTTATCTACACAAGAGCAGAACTAGACGTGGAGCAAAACACAGTGAATTGATGGAGAGTGGACAGACACGTCTCAGAGCCATTCTGTGACTCAAGCTAATAGGCCACGTGTATATCCATACATAAAAGCCTCGGCTAATGTGGCCGTAATAAATGTATGCTAGGCGGGTGAGGGAGGTCCTAGGCAGGAGACACTTGATTATGCATTGTGACATGTAGCTTAATAGTCTCCTCCCGGCTGGCTGGCTGGCATCGTCAATGCAGGGTCACGCTGTGTGACAAATGATTGAAGCTGGACCACTTAACCCCAGAGAGGAGCTGGGGGATCGTGCCTTCGTGGGGTTTTCTGCTGCAGCTTCACTGACACTCACTGACAGAGTGTTATGAAAAGACTGCAGTGGATCAATCAGAAGGAACACACGTGTGTGTTATGCAATGAAGAAAAATCCAATGATACATTTTGCTGTTGAGAGGAACCTTGTTGTTACTTTTGGGGAAAGTAAAGCAAATTCTCTATTTGTTTAGCTTGATTCCAAACGTATCCCTTATAATATTAAATAGAAAAGTAGATCATTGTTTTTATATTTAAATATTTGGAAATTAAACGTTAAATTAAATATTTTCATTGTTGTCCGTGAGTTGATATAAATGTAAAATAGTTTTGTTAA